>NC_134692.1:92758060-92943060 GCF_050947455.1 Rhinoderma darwinii | reverse complement strand
ATTGGTATCGCTGTGTCTGTAAAAGTCCAAACTATTACAATATAGCATTATTTAACTCGCACGGTTAACGACATGAAAAATAAAGAATTTAAAACTGCAAAATCAGTTTTTTGGTCACCTTTGCTCTACCAAGAAACGTAATAAACAGTGATCAAAAAGTTTGTACCAAAAAATTGTACCAATAAAAACTACAGCTGTTTTGCAAAAAATAAGCCCTCACACCACTCTATTGACGGAAAAATAAAAAAGTTATGGCTCTTTGAAAGCAGGGAGGGAAAAAAGCAAGAGCAAAAATGGATCAGTCATGAAAGGTTTTATTACTTTCTAATGAAAAAACATTTATGACCACATGTGGGGTATTGTCGTACTTGGGAGAAATTTCGTTACGAATGTTGGGGTGCTTTTTTCCTCCTTTTATCCTTTGTGAAATTGAAAAAATTTTAGTGGAAATAATGTTGATATTCATTTTCACGGCCTAATTCTAATAAATTCTGCAAAAGCCCTGTGAGGTCTAAATGCTTACTATACTATACTTACTATACCCCTAGATTAATTCCTTAAGTGTTGTAGTTTCCCAAATAGGGTCACTTTTGTGGGGTTTCCACTGTTTTGGTCTCTCAGGGGCTTTGCAAATTCTACATGGCACCGTAAACGGTTTCAGCTAAATTTGAGCTCCAAAAGCCAAATAGCACTTCTTCCCTTCTAAGTCCCGCTGTGGCTCCAAACAGCCGTTTATTACCACATATGGCGTATTTACGTAATCGGGAGAATATTTTTTTTACAAATGTTGGTGTGCTTTTTTTCTCATTCCTTGTAAAAATTAAAAAGGTCTAAGTTTTTTCAGAAAAAAAAGTAGATTTTTACCTTTACAGACTAATTTCAATGAATTCAGCAAAACAACTGTGGGGTCGAAATTCTAACTTTACCCCTAAAAAAAATTCCTTGAGGGGTGACACGACACTGAAAACTATTCCAGCAAAATCAGAAATCCAAAATCCAAATGGTGCTCTTTCTCTTCTGAGCCCTGCTGTGGGTCCAAACAGCAGTTTATTACCACATATGGGGTATAGCTATAATCGGGAGAAATTGCTTTACATATGTTGGGGTGTTTTTTCTCCTTTTATTCCTTGTAAAAATTTAACATTTTTACTTTTTTCAGAAAAAAGTAGATTTTCATCTTCACATACTAATTTAAATACATTTAGCTATAAATTTAGCAAAAAAAAAAAACGGTTGGTTCAAAATGCTGACTATACCCCTAGATAAATTCCTTGAGGGGTGTAGTTTCCAAAATGGGGTCACTTTTGGGGTGTCTTTACTGTTTTGGCATCACAAGACCTCTTCAAACCTGACATGGTGCCTAAAATATATTCTAATAAAAGGAGGCCTCAAAATCCACTAGGTTCTCCTTTGCTTCTGAGGCCTGTGTTTTAGTCCATTAGCACACTAGTGCCACATGGGAAATATTTCTAAAAACTACAGAATCTGGGCAATAAATATTGAGTTGCGTTTATCGGGTAAAACCTTCTGTGGTAAAGAAAGAAATGTATTACAAATGAATTTTGGCAAAGAAAAAAAATTAAATTTGTAAACTTTACCTCTACTTTGCTTTAATTTCTGTGAAACGCCTAAAGGGTTAAAACACTTTCTGAATGCTGTATTGAATACTTTGGGGGATGCAGTTTTTCCAAAATTGGGTGTTTTATGGGTGCTTTCTAATATATAAGGCCATCAAAGCCACTTCAGAACTGACCTGGTCCCTGAAAAAATAGCCTTTTGAAATTTTCTTGAAAATATGAGAAATTGCACCTAAAGTTCTAAGCCTTGTAACGTCCTACAAAAATAAAAGAATGTTCAAAAAATTAAGCAAACATGAAGTAGACATATGGGGAATGTTAACTAGTAACTATTTTGTGTGGTATTACTATCTGTTTTACAAGCGGATACATTTAAATTTAGAAATATGCTAATTTTTACACGGTCATGAGAAAACCAACTCAAAATCACTTGGATAGGTGAAAGCATTATTACCACATAAAGTGACATGTCAGATTTGAAAAGGCCAAAACAGGCTCAGTCCTGAAGGGGTCAATCACCAAACAGATTCAACATTTTGAAAATGCTTCCATTGAGGAAGTGAAACGTTCCATCTGTTTGGTGATTATATTCCTCACTTTTTTTGAGTGCTGCTTCGGTGCTCTTTATTTTGTGTGTGTGTGTGTGTGTGTGTGTGTGTGTGTGTATATATATATATATATATATATATATATATATGTGTATGTATATATATATATGTGTGTGTGTATGTATACGTGTATGCATTCGTTTTTTTATGTTTTACATTGTTTGCACAATAAAATCAGTTTTTTAAGTAAATCATTTGTATTCTGTGTCGCCATATTCGAAGACACAACTTTTTTTATTTTTACTCGGCAAAGCTGTGTTATAGCTTGTTTTTTTGCGGGACAAGCTGTTGTTTTTATTGGTACTATTTTGGGGTAAATGTGACTTTTTGATACATTTTTATTCCATTTCTTTGGGAGGAGATGTGACCTAAAAACGGCGATACTGGCGTTGTTTCTTACAACGTTCGCCGTGCAGGATAAATTACGTGGCTCTTTTTTAATAGTTCAGATCTTTACTAACGCAGCGATACCAATTTATGTATAGCTTTTGTTTTTCCAATAATAAAACTGTTATGGGGAAAATTTTATTTTATTTTACTTGAAATTTTTATACATGATTTAATTAACTTTTTTTGTTTTGGTCACACTAGGGGACTTGAAGGCCTGCAGCACTGATCTCTATGCTAACACATTACACTAGCTATGTAGTGTAATGTATTAGAGCTGTCAGTGTGACACTGACTGCAAGCCAATCAGGACCTGCCTGAGGCATACATAGGCTATCGTACTTGGCGGACCCGGATGCCATTTTAGGCCTCCGGTTGCCATACCAACCATCGGAACCCCCTTGATTGCGGCGTGGGGAGGTGCCAATCTGCTACAAACCCCTTAAATGTGGCAGTCGCTATTGGCTGCCGTATTTAAGGAGTTAATCTAAGCCATCGCCGGCGTCGGACCGCTTACCTGTAACAGGGGAGTGTCAGCTGTCAGGGACTGCTGATCACCCAGTTTCCGGACACTGTCCATTAGGACAGTAAGCTCCGGGAACGGTTCAGTAACTGTACATCCTGGTGCGGCAAGTGACCTCTAACCAGGACTTACAGTTACAGACTCGTGCAGGTAGGGGTTAAATGGAAGAAGTTTGGAACAACCAGGACTCCCTAGAGCCGGCTGACTACCCCCCCCCCCCCCCACTCCCCCAACTAATTGGAGGAGATGGGCCTTGGTAAGAGAGGTGACCAAAAACCCAATGGTCACTGGCTGAACTCCACAGATCCTATATCCAGATGGGAGAAACTTCCAGGTTGTCAACCATCACTGCAGCACTCCACCAATCTGGACTTTATGGCAGAGTGGCCAGAAAGAAGCCTCTCGTCAGTGAAAGAGACATGAAAGTCCGTCTGGAGTTTGCACAAAAAGCACCTAAAGGACTCGGAGAATTGAGGGCAAAACGTTCAAACTTGGTTTAATCAGAAAACAGAATCTCTTTTTCTCTGTCAAAGTGTCATGTCTGGAGGAAACCAAGCACCACTGCGCATAACCTGCCCAATATCATCCCTACATTGAAGCATGGTGGTGGCAGCGTCATGCTGTGGGGGTGTTCTTTGGCGGCTAGGACAGGAAGATTGGTCATGTCTGAGAGGGAGATGAATGCAGCAAAGTACAGAGATATTCTTAATGAAAAACTGCTCCAGAGTGCTCTGGACCAAATGCTCACCTTCCAGCAAGACAATGACCCTAAGCACACGGCCAAGACAAGCCAGGAGTGGCTTATGGGCAACTCTGTGCATGTCCTTGAGTGGCCCAGCCAGAGCCCGGACTTGAACCCAATCGAACATCTCTAGAGAGACCTGAAATGGCTGTCCACCGACTGGCCCCATCCTACCTGACAGAGCTTGAGAGGCTATGCAGAGAAGAATGGCAGAAAATCCAGAGCTTGAGAGGATATGCTCAGAAGAATGGCAGAAAATCCCCAAATCCAGGTGTGCAAAACTTGTGGCATCATACCCACGAAGACTGGAGGCTGTTATCACTGCCAAAGGTGCTTTAATGAAGTACTGAGCAAACTGTCTGAATACTTCTGTCAATGTAATATATAGTTTTGCTTTTTCAATAAATTAGCATGGATTACTAACATTCTGTGTTCACTTTTTTTCATTATGAGGTATAGAGTGCAGAATGATGAGGGGACTTGCATTTTTTTTTGTTATGGCACAAGGATTCCACGTAACAAAATGTGAAAAAATTTAATAGTAATGGACACACACACACACACACATTTTATTTCACAAAGTGTGAAAATAAATTGGTTAACTACATTTCAATATGTAGGTCAATGTTTCTTCCTGCATAGACGTATACATTGTAATAAAGTCATTAAAGAGGCTCAGTCACCACATTATAAGTGGCCTATATTGTACATGATGTGATCGGCGCTGTAATGCAGATCACAGCAGTGTTTTTTTATTTAGAAAAACAATCATTTTTGACGGAGTTATGACCTATATTAGCTTTATGCTAATGACTTTCTCAGTGGACAACTGGGCGTGTTTTACTTTTTGAGCAAGTGAGCGTTCTGGAGAGAAGTGTATGACGCTGACCAATCAGCGTCATACACTTCTCTCCATTCATTTACTCTGCACATAGCGATCTTGCTAGATCATGATGTGCAGTCACATACTCAGACATTAACGTTACTGAAGTGTCCTGACAGTGAATAGACATCGCGTCCAGCCAGGATGTGATGTCGATTCACAATCCTGACACTTCGGTAACGTTTGTGTGGGACTTACAGCACATCAAACGTAATCTCGTGAGATCACACTGTAAATGACAGCACAGCGTGATCTCGCTGTGCTGTAAGTCGCACACAAACGTTACCGAAGTTTCGGGATTGTGAATAGACAGAACGTCCTGGTGAGGTCTATTAACTCTCAAGACACTTCAGTAACGTTAGTCTGTATGTATGTGACTGCACATGGTGATCTAGTAAGATCACTGTGTGCAGAGTAAATCAATGGAGAGAAGTGTATGATGCTGATTGGTTATCTACATTACAGCGCCGATCACATTATGTAGAAGATAGGCCACTTATAATGTGGTGGCAGAGCCTCTAACTAGTGCTTTACCATCAGATTCAAGTGGGATCATAAATAACATATAATAAAATGTTTCCTGTGCTTATGTGATATTTTGTTACAGCATGTTGTCTAGCTTCTTAAATATCTGTTCTCTTCCAGGTTTACGCGGCCAGAGCATCTAGGAAGTAGTGCCAAAATCAAATGCAGTGGTTGCCATAGTTACCAAGAGTCTACTAAGCAGCTTACTATGAAAAAACTGCCTATTGTGGCTTGTTTTCATCTCAAAGTAAGAACACCAGACTGTTGATAATGATTCTGACATGCCTATATTACTTGTCATACTATTAAAGATATGCCAGCTCTTAGCCATGTTCATTTCTTTTGTTTTTGGAATGACCAGCCCTCCATTGTGGGTTTTATAGATGCTCATTTATTGAAGTCATCCTAGGCAACAGGTCATTCCTCTTCCATATATTCAATCAACGTTTCAGACTATGCCAAGTCCTTTATTTTTCTGAAACAATACATGAGTATTGTAATAGATTATCAAATGATGAGACAAAATTGTGCATATTAATAAGCTGACACATTAATTTACAGCATGAACAATCTATATTGGAAACCTCCCAATAATAAGCAGTATGCGTCCACTGCATATAACATGCAGGCAAAGAAGCTTCTATGCATCCATTATATTAGATATCCATATTATTGCAGACTTCTGAAATACTTGTTTTTACACCGGTGTTGCCAAAGTCAATTTCTTGGCTAATACATGTCTCAATATACTAGTCCTTCCCAATGAATTAGAATATCAAAAAGTTTATTTATTTCAGTAATTCAATTCAAAAAGTGAAACTCATATTATATAGATTCATTACACACAAAATGTTCTATTTCCAGTATCTTTTTCTTTTAATGTTGATGATTATGGCTAACGGTTAATGAAAAGACAAAATTTTGTGTCTCAGAAAATTAAAATATTATATAATCCCAAATTCAAAAATTATTTTTAATACCAAAACGTAGGCCTACTGAAAAGCATGTACAGTATATGTCCTCAATACTTGGTCGGGGCTCCTTTTTCATGAATTACTGCGTCAATGCGGCGTGGCATGGAGGCGATCAGCCTGTGGCACTGCTGAGGTGTTTAATGGAACCCAGGTTGCTTTGATATCGGCCTTCAGCTCGTCTGCATTGTTGGGTCTGGTGTCTCATCTTCCTCTTGATAATACCCCATAGATTCTCTATGGGGTTTAGGTCAGGCGAGTCTGCTGGCCAATCAAGCACAGTGATACTAAGGTTAATAAACCAGGTATTGGCAATTTTGGCAGTGTAAGCAGGTGCCAGGTCCTGCTGGAAAATAAAATCGGCATCTTCATAAAGCTTGTCAGCAGAGGGAAGCATGAAGTGCTCTATAATTACTTGGTAGACGGCTGCACTGACTCTGGACTTGATATAACACAGTCGACCAGCACTGTTGGTCAGTGGTCCTGGAGGAAGAGTGGAGAGGCATCAATCCAAGTTGCTTACGGTCCAGTGTGAAGTTTCCACAGTCAGTGATGGTTTGGTGAGCCATGTCATCTGCTGGTGTTGGTCCACTGTGTTATATCAAGTCCAGAGGCAACACAGACGTCTACCAGGAAATTTGAGAGCACTTCATGCTTCGCTCTGCTGACAAGCTTTATGGAGATGCTGATTTCATTTAATGAGTTTCACTTTTTGAATTGAATTACTGAAATACGCCCTAGAGTTAAATAATCACTTAAGGTTTAAGATTTTGGTACAAAATTGACCTGTTTTCACAATGTTATCTTTACAAGCGTGTCTGACAGGCTATGCACATATATCAGCAAGTAATAGACCAACAGGGACTCTTTATCACCTTTGATGTTAAGGAATATAGCCTGGCATAAGTGTGTGTCTATGGGAGAAATATAGAGCCGAAAGTTCAATTCCATCCTTAGCCACGCATGTGTCATGAGTAATGTAGTAAAGATTGTTCATGCGCCAGAGAGAGGGGGATTGCAGAAGACTCTCCATAAGTCCTATCCTTACACTTTAGTGACCACTTTAATACAATTGTGTATTCATGACTCTATCCAGGAACATGTATTTTTCATAATTTACGCAAGGCCAGACTCTTGAAATTTTGACATTTCTTTTTCTCTGACACAGCGGTTTGAACATTCGGCTAAATTGAGGCGGAAAATTACAACATATGTGTCATTTCCCTTGGAATTAGATATGACACCATTCATGGCCTCCAGGTATGAATCTGTCTTGTAGATTGGCAAAGGATATTGATGTTTCCTATTCTGTCCTCATACACGTTAGCACGGTGTGCAATCTGACATGTAGCTAAACCCCCGGTCTTAAGAAAAAGCCTGTGAAGAAAAGGTGAAACTATAGGATGAAATAACAGTAGCATTTCAGAATATATCAAACTGTACAGTGCATAGGATACAAATAATCTGCTATATACACACACACAACATAACATGAGGTAATACTGCAAGCTGACAATGTGCTATCTGATACAGTGGCTTCTCACACTGAAATAATGAGGATAATGGCATACACAAAGAGGAACAGGAAATAACCCACAATGCCTCAGGAGCTTTCCCATAATGCATAGAAAACTTCAAGCTAGAAATACACTAAACCACCAGTAGATGGTGCTAAAACCATACAATATAATATTGTAAATGTGATATAATATCTGTATAATATGTTTGCGGACAAGGGTTATAAAATCGTTAAATAGAATATTTTTATAGCGCTTTTGTAGCCTTAATTTAAAGTTTAACCCAGGCATCTTTGTTTTTTTTTAATCAAATGTAGTACTTGATCTTGTATTGTATGGCATTTTTGCTCTACTGCAAAAAAAATGTGTCATATTTTCTAAGAAACCGTGAGTTGTTTACAGTGCTGGATCCTTACCAAAATATGTCCTAATTTATGTTTATAGCAAAGAGAGCAGAATCAATGGTCAGTATCAGCAGCCTCAAGACAGTTTAAACAATGACAATAAGTAAGTATTATAGTTTACAATTTGTTCTGAATTATGTAACATTTTTCACATTTGGGTGTTGGACTGAATTAACCTGTTACCATTGTAGCCAGTTTTTACCTTCCTGACCGCATAATTTTTAAAATCTGACAAGTCAATTTTATGTGGTAATAACTTTGGAATGCCTATCTAAGCGATTCTGAGATTTTCTCGTGACCCCTAAACAAATTACAAGAGGTAAAATTTGGTCGATACATTCAGTGTTCGTTTGTAAAATAAACAACAAAAGATGCCAAAGTCTACAGAATTTAAAATAAAAAATTTGTGCTGGTAAGACATAATAAGGCCCCATGCACACGAACGTAAAAACGCCAGTAATTACGGGCCTATAGACTTCTATTGGCCACGGGTACCTCCCCGTATGCTTACGGGAAGGTGCCCGTGCCGTTGAAAAATATAGAACATGTCCTATTTCAGACCATAATTACTTCACGGGCAGGCCCATAGAAGTCTATGGGGCTCCCGTAATTACGGGTGACTACGTGTGTGTGCACCCGTAATTACGGGAGCGTTGCTAGGCGACGTCAGTGTATAGTCACTGTCCACGGTGCTGAAGGAGTTAAACGATCGGCAGTAACTCTCTCAGCACCAAGGACAGTGGCTACCGATCACAATATAGATAAAGCTGTAAAACAAGACGTTCATACTTACCCAGAACTCCCTGCTTCTTCCTCCATTCCGGCCTCCTGGGATGACGTTACAGCCCATGTGACCGCTGCAGCCAATCACTGGCCGCAGCGGTCACATGCACTGCGCGTCATCCAGGTAGGTCGGATTGGATGTCAAGAGAGGGACGCGTCACCAAGACAACGGCCGGGTAAGTATGAATTTCTTTTACTTTTATTACGGAAAGGGCTGTCCCTTCTCTCTATCCTGCACTGATAGAGAGAAGGGGCTGCCGATTACTGCAGTGTAATTTTGCAGCGAAAACGTGCCGGTAAATATGGGTGACACTGGACCCGTATTTACGGGCACGGGTCCGTAAATACTGGTGCAATACAGGTCGAATACGTGTGACCAAGGACCCGTATTTGCACCAGTATTTACGGGTGGACAAAAATACGGTCGTGTGCATGGGGCCTTATACCACACAAAATAGTTACTAATTATCATTCCCAATTTGTCTGTGTTGGCATTGTTTGTTTTTTTTTAACATCCTTTTATTTTTTTTAGGATGTTGCAAGGCTTATAAACTTAGCAGCAATTTCTCAGTTTTCAAGAAAATGTTAAAAGCCTATTTTTTTTAGGGACAAGTTCAGTTTTGAAGTGACTGAGGGGCTAATATATTAGAAACCCATATAAATCCCACAATTTAAAAACGACACCACTCAAAATATTTCAAACACATTTTATAAAGTTTAACCCTTTAGGCACACACAGGAATAAAACCAAAGTTTAGGTAACATTTTACAAAGCTCTTTTTTTTTATTTTTTTCTCAAATTCAGTTTTATCCCATTTTTTTTCTTCAGCAATTGTTGACAGATCTCCAAACACATCTCCTTTTGTTGCCCGCCCAGATTCTGCTGTTTGGATACATGACAGAGCTCAGAAAGGCCGGAGCGCTATTTGGCATGCAGACTTTGCTTAATTTGGTTTTTGGGCGCCATGTCGCATTTGCAAGCCCCTGAAGTACTAGTGCAGTAGAAACCCCTGAGAAGTGAATCTTGGAAACTACAAGTGAACTCACTCCATACGATGCCGCTGTCTGCTGTATGTTACTCGTTAAATGCCGGCCTCAATAGCGAACGCGGCTTTTAAATCGCTAGAAAGAGGGGGGTGACCCCCTCTAATGGCTCATCGCGCCCCCCACAACACAATCGCGGACCCCCAGGTCCGCCATCTTTGTGCTCCTATTAAGCGCTGCCTCCGGCAGGGCTTAACAGAAGCCTGTCAGAATCAGGATATACTTCAATACACTGGTATTGCAGTATATAGTGCAAGCGATCTAACGATCGTTGGTTAAAATCCCCTAGGGGAACTAGTAAAAATGTGTAAAATAAAGTTGTTTTTTTTATGTAAAAACAAAAAACATTAAAAGTAAAAAAAAAAAAAAGATAAACATAATTGGTATTTCCGCATCCGTAAAAGTCTGAACTATTACAATATATCATTGTTTAACCCGCACGGTGTACGCTGCAAAAAAAATAAATTTAAACGCCAGAATCACTCTTTTTTTTTTTGGTCACGCCATCTCCCACAAAAAATGAAATAAGTGATCAAATTGTCGCATGTACCCCAAAATTGTATCGTTAAAAACGACAGGTTATCCCGCAAATAATAAGCCCTCATACCACTTAACGGAAAAATAAAAAGTTTTGGCGCTTAGAATTTGGCGACACAAAATAAATTACATTTTTTACACTTAGGTTTTTACTTAAAAAACTATATATATTTGGTATCGCTGTAATCGTATTGACCCACAGAATAAAGTTAACATGTGGTTTTAATTGCACAGTGAATTCCGTAAAAACGACGCGCAGAAAAACAATGGAGGAATCGCTTTTTTTTTTTTTTCATTTTCTACCCTACAAATAATTTATTCCCCGTTTCGTAGTACATTATATAGCACAATAAATGGTGCTACGAAAAACTACAACTTGTCCCGCAAAAATCACGCCCTCATAGGACTATATCAACGGAAAAATAAAAAAGTTATGGCTTTTGGAAGGTGGGAATCAATGAAACCGTGAAAATCGGAAAATGGGCTGTGGCGGGAAGGGGTTAACTGCTGTTTGGACACAAGGTAGGGCTCAGAAGGGAAGGAGTGCCATGTAGGCTTTTTGAGTACAGATTTTGCTGGATTGGTTTCTGGCTGCCATGTCGCATTTGCAAAGCCCCTGTGGTACCAAAACAGTGGAAACCCCGCCCCCACTCAGGGGTATAGTGAGCATGTTAACCCCACAGGTGTTTTCCAGAAATAAGTGTGAAAAGGCCATTTTTATGCCTCCATGAAAACACACCGCTCTAATTATTATGCAGTATTTCCCGGTTTCAGAAACTCCCTACATGTGCTTCTTATTCCTGAACACATGACGGGGCTCAGAAGGGAAAGAGTACCATGCGAATTTGGGGCCGAATTCGGCAATTTATGCTGCATTGGTTCACAAATCTTATTGGTGCTTTAATAATCAACTTTTCCCCCTTGGGTCTGCCCATCTGCATATTTTTTCTTTACTGAATTACAGGAGCCGTAACACTTTTTTTTATTTTTTCATAGACATAGTGGTATGAAGGCTGTTGTTTGCAGGATGAGCTGTAGTTTTTATTGGTATTATTTTGGGGTACCTGAGACTTTGATGTTTTTTTTATCCATTTTTTTGTGGGCGGCAAGGTGACCAAAAAAAGCACTTGTGGCATTTTTTTTATTTTATTTTTTTTTTCATTTATATTTTACACTGTGCGTTATAAAAGACATATTAGCTTTATTCTGTGGGCGATACCAAATTTATATTGGTTTTTATGTTCCACAACTTTTTGCACAATAAAATTTTCTTTTTTAAAAAGAAGGCATTTTTTGTCACCATGTTCTGAGAACCATCATTTTTTAATAGATGTATGAGGGCTTGTTTATTGCGAGACTAGCTGTTTTTATTGGTACCATTTTTGAATACATGCAGCTTTTTGATCACTTTTAAAAATTTTGGAAAACAAAGTGACCAAAAAACAGCAATTCTGGCTCTTCAGTTTGTTACGAACGCAGCGATACCAATAATGTATAGTTTATACATGTTTTCCAATAACAATGGACTTTATATGGGAAAAAGCATTTTTCTTCTTTTTCGCGGCCGTCGGAACAGAACACCGTTTTTCCCACTGAACTCAATGGGCAGATGTTTGGAGGCGTTCGGCTGCAGATTTTTCGGGCGTTTACGGCCCGAAAAACGGCCGTGTGAATATACCCTAACTGTACGACAAATGTCGCAAATCGGTTGTCTAGCTTTTAGAAGAAAAACTTTCTTACAGCAACATGTGTTTAAGATATAAAAAATAACCCATACTCCTGTACATCGCAGCAGCGTTGATGTGCTGTAATGGCAAATGATGCATGGGCATATGACCACTAGACCGGTCACGTCATCACGGCTGGTATTTAAATAGAAATCAGCAGAGGACCACAGTGCCATTTCTGAATCGGTGGAGTATGTAATCCCTTGCCGATGCAGCCATTTTTCGGATTTTCATTTTTTTTCCTCCCTACATTCCAAAAGCAATAACTTTTTTTTAATTTATTTTTGTCAGTCGATATAGCCCTATGAGGGCTTGATTTTTGCGGAATGATTTGTATTTTTTTTTCATGGCACCATTTATTTTACCATATATTGTACTAAGAAACTGGAAATTATTTGTGGGTTTGGTTTATTTAAAAAAATTCCTTCATTTTTTTGTGCTGTACACCATGCAATTAAAACTAAATGTGCGGGCCAGTATTATTACAGCGATACCAAATCTATATAGTATGTAGGTGTTTTTTTTTATATTTTACTAGTTTTACAAGGAGAAAACTAATTATAAAAATGTAAATCCTGAAAGCCATAACTTAAATTTTTCAGTCGATTTGAGCTGTATAATAATGGGTTCACACTGAGTTTTTTGCAGGAAGAAATTGTGCCTCAAAATTCCGTTTGGAATTTTGAGGCAGATTTTCCTTTGCCTGCATGCCGATTTTCGCTGCGTTTTTAACCCGCGGCCATTGAGCGCCGCGGGCATAAAAACGCCGCAACATACGCTTTCTCTGCCTCCCATTGATGTCAATGGGAGGTAAGAGGCATAATCACCCGAAGATAGGGCATGTCCCTTCTTTTTCCCGCGAGCCGGTTTTTCCGGACACCCACTGCTAATGACGCTGGCTCATAATGATTGGGCAGCTTAATGTTGGGTGCCCAGCAGTCAGTGACTGCCAGGCACCCTGGAGAGAAGATCGGAGCAGTTTTCACTGCTTCTGTCTTCTCTTATCTCTTGTACACAGCACTCAATGAGCACTGTGCAAAGGATAGAGACAGCGGCCGTATGATATGCAGCGGAATTCAGTAACCGCAAAGTGGGTGTGATTTAACAAATGTCATCCACTTCTGACCTTTGAGGGTCAAGACATAATAAAAAAATTTAAATAAAGCAAATTAAAGAAGCACTCTCATGAAAATTTTTATTGCTTTGTAATGGGCAGTGTCATAGATTTACATAGAAACAGGCTTCCGCTCCACACGTAAAAAGCTGTGTGAATCTGTCAGCCAGATTAGAGATCACGTGACCGCACGTGGGAGCTGAACAGAGCCTGTGTTTTGAAAACTATACGCTCTGTGCCTAAATAAATATGTACAAGATGCCCAATACAAATGGGCAGAGCAAAATTTCATGGTAGTGCTTCTTTAAATAAAAATGACACCTAAAATACCCACCCAAAAAAACAGTTCCACACGTCAATCATTGTCATAACGATTGTCATAACGATAGCCCTGACCCATTTACCCTAAATAGACATGTACTATATAAACCTTTATGATAGACAATGATCACAAATAATAGTTTTACTCTAAAATAAACCATTTATTACCAGAAACAAAATAGCTGAAAATTAAAAATCATATTTTTATACTATTTTGATACAATAATCCTCAAAATTCGAAAATAGCAAAAAGAATATTTATTAAAATAATGGGAAAAAAACGTGCATTGTTTATAAAAAAAAAAAAACATGTCGCTAACCCAAAAAATTAAAAAGTTATAGCAGTTAACTAACGTGTGCTAAAAATGGCTAACCGGCGTCTAGTCCTGAAGGCACAAAACAGCTTGGTCCTAAACTGGTTAAACTGTTGCAACTGAGGGCATCTATGGTGGTGAGAAGAAAGGCAGAAGCTTTCTTTAGCACTGAGCTTCTTACAGTGGCGTACTCGCCATAGAGGCTAACCACGCAACTGCTATGGGGCCCGGCTCTGAACTCCTCCTGTTTCCCGAAATAAAGCCATAGCATTTCCCTGCATTCCCAGCGCAATGCATAGAGGTTTTTACAGATTCTATTGAGTGCAATGCTAGCTGAATAAATTCATATGCTTTGTGCTGCCCTTAGTGGTGGCTGCAGGCAGACGGTTTTATTATGTTTTGTCTGAAGGTAAGCTGAGGATTTAGAACTGTATGGAGGCGATTTATCAATGTATTTATGCCAGTTGTCTATAGTGTAAATGCATTTAAAAATACTGTGTTCAGACTGAGTGCCCTAATTATAAAGCACCTGTTCCACTTTTTTCGACACGATTCAGGTGAAGTTGGCGAAGCTTTAGAGTTAGAAAGCGTTGGAAAAGGTCACCGCTAACGTTTTAAGCTTATCAAATTCATAATAATGCTGTGCAGCCTAATCCATTGCATGCTGCACGTCACTCACATGATCCATCCGTATTAACAGAATTTCTCCTAGAAAAATTTGTTACAAAATTACAATGAGCATATATACACATTTTTTTACGTTCATTTGTTGGAGCTCTTAGTGGGGCCCATACTAAGTTTTACTATGGAGCCCTATGATTTCTTTGTACGCTTGTGGCTGTGTACATAGACATTATTTGAAACCGCTTGCGAGAGGGTCCTCACTTTTTTCTTTTGTTTGAATTGTTAATTAGTTTTGTCACTATGTAATGTCTGATATTGTTAGTACATGTTCCCTCTGAAATATAAGGATGAGTTCACACTGAGTTTTTTATTCTGTTTGGAATTTTGAGGCAGATTTTGATCTGCCTGCATGCCGTTTGCCGCTTTTTTTTCATTTGCGCCCTTTGAGCGCCACGGGCAAATACACCACGAAATGTTCTTTTTCTGCCTCCCCTTGATGTCAATAGGAGGTCAGAGGCGTAAACGCCCGAAGATAGGGCATGTCGCTGCTTCTTCTCGCAAGCATTTTTTACCGCTTGCGGTGAAAAAACTGCCTCTGCCTCCCATTGAAATCAATGGAAGGCATTTTCGGACGGTTTTTGACGCATTTTCCGACACGTTTTCCACGTCAAAAAAAACTCTGTGTGAACAGGGCCTAAAGTGCTGCAGAATATGCTGGTGCTCCCTGAACAGTGATGGTGATAAATCATCTACTACTTTGTGTGTTCTCTTTACAGGTATTCCTTGTTTGCCGTAGTTAATCACCAGGGAACCTTGGAGAGCGGGCATTACACTAGCTTCATAAGACAACACAAAGACCAGTGGTTTAAGTGTGATGATGCAATTATCACCAAGGCTAGCATTAAAGATGTTCTAGATAGCGAAGGGTGAGTTTAATTGTGTGTGTATAATGTGCTCATATGGTTATATAGAATATAAACAGACATTTACGGACCTTTTAGACTGGTCAATTATTGGGCAAATGAGCGTTGATAAAACGCTCATTGACGATAATTGCCCTGTGTAAACAGGGCAGCGATCAACAGATGAACGAGCAAATGCTCGTTCATCTGCTGATCGTATTGTTCTAAAAGTGTAAAATATTATTGTTGTCGGCAGCACATCCCCCTGTGTAAACAGACGTGTTGCCAACGTGATGATGTATGAGGACAAGCGATCAGAGTAACGAGCGCTCGTCCCCATACTTGTGAAAGGAGCAAACGAGCGCCGATCAACGATCTGTCTCGTTGATCTGTGCTCGTTTAGGCGGGATTCACACGACCGGGTCGTTCCCGAGCCCGAGTGTCGGCCGGTAAAATCGGCCATTTTGCCCGGCCGGTTTGCATTAAGTTTTGCATCCGCGCCGGGCCGGGCAGATCCGGACAGTGACATCAGCGGCAACTCCTGAAGGGGAATCCCCATGTGTTCGGGGATTCCGCTTCAGGAGTTTCCCCTGATCTCACTGCCCAGATATGGACAGAGACATCAAGCGCTCTGTCCAGGAGCGGAATTCCCGAACACACGGGGATTCCGCTCCTTCAAGGAGCTAAAGTGCGGCTAGCACATAGCAGAACGGGGAGATACCTCCCCGCTCTGCTATATTGGCGTCGCTACAGTAGTAGCAGCAGCTGCTAGCGGCGCCATCGAAGATGTCGCCGGGCCAGGGTGCTTTTCAAGCAGGGGAAGGGAGCCAGCGCAGCGCTCCCTTCCACCTTCTGTACACCCCGGCCCTGCCACACAGTGTACAGCGATGCCATTCGTCAGAATGGCATCAACTCCTCCTCACATGCACTCTGCGCTGTGAGGAGGAGGAGGAGATAGAGCGCAAGCTCCGGAAAACCCGGCCCCATAGACTTCTATGAGGGCCGGGTACCCGGGCGAAGATAGAGCATGTCCTATTTTTTGACGGCCGGTTTTCCCGGCCGTCAAAAAATCGGTCGTGTGAATAGCCCCATTAGGGGTCTATTATTCCTAATGCAGCCGGGTGCCGGCCGATTTATGAACGGCCGGCACCCGGCCGGGAAACCCTGCCGTGTGAATGAGGCCTTACACGGCCCAGGACAGGCCGTGGTAGATGACCTTTAAAGGGGTTTTCCCACGGCCTAAAATACAGTTCAATGTATCCATAAATGGCAGTTATACATTTGTGCAATTACATGTTCATTTCTAAAATGTACTGTTATAAAGATATATTATTACCATGCCTCTGTTAGAAGTTTTGTTGTGTTACTGGTTGCCCTTGGATCTGACCATAACCCATTCTTCTGGCTATGGTTGGGAAAAGACACATCCTGACCATAGTATGGCTTTGTGGTCGCTTTCATTATTCTCATGAACGCAGTTTATTTAGTTTGCACTCGGGAACTTCCGATTATTCCCCGAGTGCTTGGTGTGACTACTATCCTGTAGCTGCTACTGTGCATGGGCAGTAGCACTGCTGTAGAAGACTGTATGCACCCGGGAACCGGCAGTTGTTTCCGAGTGATTCTAATTTACTATTTCAGCTTCTGCTACAAGTACTAGTACTGCAGTAGCATCGCTGTCCAAATCTTAGCCTGCACTCGGGAACCAGCGACTGGTCCCAGGTGCTGCTTGTAAACTTGTAGTTAGCGTGTGCTACTGCGCATGTGCAGTTTTTTTTTGACGGACCGGGAAACCTGGCAGTCAAAAAATGGGACATGCCCTATTTTCGGACGTTTACCCAGTCGCCCGGCCCCTATAGAAGTCTATAGGGCCGGGTAATACACGGACATCACCGGAATGTGTCCCGAGTGACGGCTGTGTCTTTGGTCGCTCGCGCACTCTCTCCTCCTCCTCAAAGTTTAGAGTGCATGTGAGGAGGAGGAGGGTCTTTTTTACTGCCTGTAGAAGTCTGAATCCCCAATCCTCGGCCTGGGATTGGGGATTCCGCTACAGGAGAAGTGAGTGACTACACTGTCCATATATGGACACAGCGACGTCACTCACTTCTGGAAGGGGGGTATGGGTGCCACCTGCCGGGGGGCTGGGTGGCGTTACCTGCCGGGGGGCTGGGTGGCGTTACCTGCCGGGGGGCTGGGTGGCGTTACCTGCCGGGGGGCTGGGTGGCATTACCTACAGAGGGCTGTGTGTGGCAACAAATTTAAATGAAATTCATCCGATTTTAAAACGGACAGGGAAAAAAACTAATGCAAAACGGGTCAAAATCGGCCGTTAAAATTGGCAACACGGCCCGGAACAGAATCGGAATGGATGCAAAACAGTCCGTTTTTATCGTCCGATACTCGGACCCTGTCGTGTGAATAAGGCCGTTTTGCATCCGAGCCGTGTTGCCGATTTTGACCCGTTTTGCATCTGTTTTTTTCCATGTCCGTTTTAAAATCTGATGAATTTCATTTAAATTTGTTGCCACACACAGCCCTCTGTAGGTAATGCCACCCAGTCCCCTGTAGGTAATGCCACCCAGTCCCCTGTAGGTAATGCCACCCAGTCCCCTGTAGGTAATGCCACCCAGTCCCCTGTAGGTAATGCCACCCAGTCCCCTGTAGGTAATGCCACCCAGTCCCCTGTAGGTAATGCCACCCAGTCCCCTGTAGGTAATGCCACCCAGTCCCCTGTAGGTAATGCCACCCAGTCTCCTGCAGGTAATGCCACCCAGTCTCCTGCAGGTAATGCCACCCAGCCTCCTGCAGGTAATGCCACCCAGCCTCCTGCAGGTAATGCCACCCAGCCCCCTGCAGGAGATCCCACCCTGCCCCTTGTAGGTGATGCCACCCAGCTCCCTGTAGGTGATGCCACCCAGCTCCCTGTAGGTGATGCCACCCAGCTCCCTGTAGGTGATGCCACCCAGCTCCCTGTAGGTGATGCCACCCTGCCCCCTGTAGGTGATGCCACCCTGCCCCTGTAGGTGATGCCACCCTGCCCCCTGTAGGTGATGCCACCCTGCCCCCTGTAGGTGATGCCACCCAGCCCCCCCTTCCAGGAGAAGTCACTGTCTTCAATGTCCATATATGGACAGTGTAGTCACTCACTTCTCCTGTAGCGGAATTCCCGGCCACGGGGTCGGGGATTCCGCATCAGAAGTGAGTGACGTCGCTGTGTCCATATATGGACAGTGTAGTCACTCACTTCTGGAGAGGAATCCCCGGCCACGGGGTCGGGGATTCAGCTTCAGAAGTGAGTGACGTCGCTGTGTCCATATATGGACAGTGTAGTCACTCACTTCCCCTGTAGCGGAATTCCCTGCCACGGGGTTGGGGATTCCGCTTCAGAAGTGAGTGACGTCGCTGTGTCCATATATGGACAGTGTAGTCACTCACTCACTTCTCCTGTAGCGGAATTCCCAATCCCTGGCCGGGGATTGGAGATTCCGACTAATACAGGGAGCAAAAAAAGACCCTCCTCCTCCTCACATGCACTCTGCACTGTGAGGAGGAGGAGAAAAAGCGCGAGCGACGAAAAACATGGCCATCACTCGGTACACATTCCGGTGATGGCTGTGTATTACCCGGCCCCATAGACTTCTATGGGAGCCGGGCGGCCGGGTAAACAGCTGAAAATAGGGCATGTCCCATTTTTTGACGGCCAGGTTTCCCGGGCCGTCAAAAAATCGGTCGTGTGAATAGCCCCATTAGGCCTCTATTGTTCCTAATGCAGCCGGGTGACGGCCGATTTATGAACGGCCATCACCCGGCTGGGAAAACCTGTCGTGTGAATAAGGGCTAAATAAAATGTATGAATAAAAAATATGATTGGTAAGTAACAACGGTAGCTCAAATGGACAAATCTAGATTCTCACAGACGTATTTCACAATCACTCGGGAACAGACGCCAGTTCCCAAGTGCATACAAAGTTTTCTACAACGGTGAAACTGCACATGCGCAGTAGCACACGCTAACTACAAGTTTAGAAGCAGCACTTGGGAACAGTCGCTGGTTCCCGGGTCAGGCTAAGATTTGGACAGCGATGCTACTGCAGAACTAGAACTTGTAGCAGACGCTGAAATAGTAAATTAGAATCACTCAGAAACAACCGCCGGTTCCCGGGTGCATACAGTCTTCTACAGTGATGCTACTGCGCATTAGCGCATTCTTAAATACAAGTTTAGAATAATCACTTGGGAACCGTCAACTGTTCCCGGGTGCATAGAGACTTGCTGAAATGCAAGTTTAGCAGAAGCACACGGGAACAGTCGCCAGTTCCTGAGTGCAGGCGGGGATTTGGACAGTAGCAGCTGCAGGATTGTAGTCACACCAAGCACTCGGGAATAATCGGAAGTTCCCGAGTGCAAACGAAATATAGGGAGTTCATGAGAACATTGAAAGTGACCACAGTCATGCTATGGTTGGGATATGTCTTTTCCCAACCATTGCCAGAGGAATATGGGTTATGGTCGGATCCAAGGTCAACCAGTAACACAAGAAAACTTCTGACAGAGGCATGGTAATAATATATATTTTTTAACAGTACATTTTAGAAAATAACCTGTAATTTCACAAATGTATAACTGGCATTTATGGACACATTTAACTGTATTTTAATTTGTGGGAAAACCCCTTTAAAGGGTATGTTCCTTTCAGATTTTGGAGGAGGTTATTAAAATGCAGGCTTACAGAGGTGTTTTTCCTCTGGCCAAGAAAACTCCAACTAGCCACCTTCGAGGCACCGTTTTCTACATATTGTTTGCAGAGAACCCTTGTGCCCTTTTTTTTAGCGTCCGTATACACGATTAGCCGAACGGCAGGGTTTTTTCCCGTCTTCAGTTGATTTCAATGGGATGTTCGAGAGCGGAATCCCCCCTAAGATGGAGCAGGATGTTTTGTTTTTTCATCTAGCGGAAAAATTCTGCCCTGAACAAAAAAAAACTCCCCTGATTCTCAATGAAATCCATGTGAGGCAAATTTGGGGCATTTCTTCACACTGATTCTAACGTGGAAAATGCTTCAAAATCATTGTTTCGTTATTTTATATTTGCTATTTATATTCTAGATTTCTTGTGTTTTTCAATGTATCTTCTTGTCATTGAAATTGCCATTACTTTGAAAATTTCTTATTGTTTTCTTTGGTCCTTCATTTCAGGTATTTGCTTTTTTATCACAAGCAGTTTCTGGAGTATGAATAACTTTTATGTCTGAAATGTGAATAAAAATAAATTTAAGACTTCTCCGACACCACACAGACCTACCGGAAAATTTGAAGACAAAGCCGACGTTAGACGGGAGCAGTGCCGTTGTCTCATCTGCCCATTGACTCTTGAACTGGTGGAAGGACTTAAAAGTTGCAACACACAAAATGGGAGATTTAAACAGGAAAGGGGCAGCGGGATAATTTAAAGTCTGGTACTAAACATCTCTTATCGTGCTTCTGGGATTATGTATGGGGTGGGGGGGGGAGGATACCATCAGTAAAACATCCTTTATTTGATGCTTGAGTTGCATCTGACCAAACATGGCAGTTACGATAAAGGAATGCCAAGGCCATCTGTTGCTGCAGAACAACCAGGTTGGCATCTACAAATCAAGGTTGAAAGGGCATAAGAGTATTTTGCAAGTATCTCTATTTGTGATTTTGGTTATGAAATAAATACAGTTTGAAACTACTAAGCTATCTGTCTTTCTCAGCCAGCATTAAGAAATCCTGGATTGTGGACATTTATCAGTTACAGGGGAGTTCTTTCCTGTATGTTGTAATGTGGACTGCTCCTGAGAACTTGGGAATCAATTTTTTACATTTTTTTTGTTCCTTTATTTCACCATCATGGATGTTTTTGTTTTGCATTGAATTGCAATATATTGTCATTTTAATAGAATTTTATTTGATCTATTCCGTCATCGGTAAGAGACAAGGAAGCAATTGCATTTACATGGTTTTTAATGTACTCATGGGCTCCAAAACTTTGCTTCTCTTATGTCCAAGCTTTGATGTCTAGTCTTCATCGGTGCAAAAAATAACTTTTTGTTTTTATTGTACAGCTTTTCTCCTAGGGAATAAAATACAGAAATTAAAGACCACCTTCTGTAGAAACACAACTCTCCGTCATTCAACTTCCCACCTTTATGGTCTATGAAGTTCTGAACTTTTTATGCATATTGCACTTCGTTCTCTGCAGTTAAGCCCCCCGGTCTGCTTCTGATCAGATACCATCTTAAATTTTAGATTTCATTCTGCTTTCTTTCTCTTTGCTATGCTATTGGTCAATCCCATGATGCCTCAGTACAACATCATCACATGTATGGCTAGATGCAGTAACATCTCTCCCTGCTGGCAGGATAGTGTGATTCCCCTTCCCTCAATATTCTCTTATATAAGAAATTATAATTATAGAGCCAGAGCCAGGGAGTCTAAACTGTGATCTTTACTATAAGGCCCTGTTCACACCAACTTTTTTTGGTGCTGATTTTCACACAGAAACAGTCTGAATCTGCTACAAGAAATCGTCATCCCCGTCCCCCCCATTGATTTCAATGGGAGGCAGAGGCTTTTTTTTTTTTCCCCCAGGTGGCTTTTAGCCGCACGCGGGGGAAAAAAAAAGCAGCAGGTTTTTGTTTTTTTTGCTGCTGTTCCGTCTCTGACCTTCCATTGAAATGGATGGGAGGCAGAAAAAAAACTGCAACTCATTTCCGATTTTTCGCACCGTTTTTTGCCTGCGGTCCTTGTGTTAGCTTCAATGGCCGTGGGCGAAAACCACAGCAAAAAAGTGCAGGCAGGTCAAAATCTGGAATTCTGAGGCAGATTTTTTCTGCCTCCAAAAAACTTTGTGTGACCAGGGCCTAATTGTGACTGGAGTCTGTTAAATCATCATCAGCAGTAATTGTGAAGTCTGTCTCTTTTCTACCCCGCCCCCCCCCCCCCTGGAAAGCTTATGTGGGACAGTCCCTGCAATTTCATCATGCAGAAAGTTCTTATCCCCCATTGATAATGCTAGTGAAAATTATGTCCCAAAACGCTTTTATTTTAAAAGTTACGAGCTTTTTTTCTAAATATGTAAATGAGCCTCTATCAGACAACTGGGAGGTAACGGCAGCGATTCTCCTGAAGTGGAGCTACCTCACAGCCTCTGACGCTGTCCTATCAGCATGAAGCTGCTTAACATGCAGTATGATAGACAGTCTAGTGGGAAGGGGGATCACTTCAAACAGCCATATCTCGGGCTGTGGGCCACGTAGAACAGCGGTTCTGGCATACCTCCCAACTTTCAAGTATCACAAAGAGGGACAACCGCGTAGTGGGAATTTTTTTTAATTTAAGCCATGCCTCTAATCCCACCCAATCCCCCACCTATACACACCCGGTTCAGCCCGTACTGTATCATGCTCCCATAGTGCCTCCCACACAGTATAATACCAAATAGCTGTCCCCACACAGTATACTGCCCCCATAGCTGAAACCATACAGTATACTGCCCCCATAGCTGCCACCATACAGTATACTGTTCCATAGCTCCCACCATACAGTATAAAGCCAACACAGATGCCCCCATACAGATTCTCTCATGCAGTATAATGCCCCTTTAGCTGCCCCATACCGTAAAATGCCCCCAATACAGCATAACGCCAACACAGATGCCCCTATAAAGTATAATGCCAACACAAATGCCCCCATTCAGTATAATGCCCCCTTAGCTGCCCCTAGTGTCAGTGCTCTTCTGGATAGTGACAGTGCCCATGTAGATAGCACCACAGTGTCCCTTGTAGATAGTGCCACAGTGTCCATGTAGATGGTGCCATTGGGATTCACTCTAGGAGCAGAATCCCCAGCCAGAGCATAGGCCGGGGATTCCACTCCTAGAGGGAAGCCCTGATGTCACAGTCAATATATGGACAGTGACGTCAGTGGCTACTCATTAATTGGAATCCCAATTGCACACTCTGGCCGGGGATTCCGCTCCAGGAGGAGCCCCTGATGTCAATGTCCATATATGGAAAGTGACCTCGGGTTTCCTATAGGAGTGGAATCACCAGCCGGAGCATAGGCCGGAGTTACCGCTCCTAGAGGGAAGCCCAGATGTCACTGTCCATATATGGACAGTGATGCAGTGGCTACTCCTTGAGTGGAATCCCTGTTGCAGACTCTGGCCGGTGATTTCGCACAAGGAGAAGCCACTGATGTCACTGTCCATATATGGACAGTTACGTCAAGTTCTTCCCCGAGCACAGCGCTTAAAGTAGCATTGTGCCCGGGGAGTACTCGGCGAGCGAAGGAGCTCCCTCTGCTCTGAACTATTTCTGAAGCAGGGAGATGATGGTTCCCTGCTTCAGAATCGGGTTCAACTGTATCTGCATCCTGAGGACGCAGATACAGTTGACAGCGGTGCATAACCCCACCCGGGACACTGCACGTAATACGGGACGACTGGTAGGTATAGTTCCGGTGGCATATATCCACAGTCGGGAATGGAAACTGTACTATATGATCACACTGGATTGCTTGGCAGGGAAGGGGGAGAAGCTGTATGACGATTGGACAGCGTCATTCAGAAAACATTACACCGCCCAGAGTGAAAAGAAAGTCACCTCCTATTTGGCTATGATAGCCACATTAACATATTTAGAAAAATTCTCATAACTTTGAAAATAATACGTGTTTTTTTTTTTGTTTAAATTACACTATAGTGATCAGCAGCAAGCGCCTATTAGATTAGTTAGGAGATGGGGAATTAATATACTGGTGGCAGAGCCTTTTTTTTTCAAGAACAAGCTTTTACTGATGCCTCATTGTTTGTTATACTAGTGTGATATTTAGTGATAGAAGCAGCAAGATAAATTGGTAAGAGACTGAAACATGGAATTCCTTAACTGATTAATGACCAGCCTATTTTGGCCCTTAATAATAATAATAATCTTTATTTATATAGCGCCAACATATTACGCAGCACTTTACAATTTAGAGGGGACATGAAACAAACAATATCAGACATTACATAGTGACAAAGATCATTTACAGTTCAAACATGGAGAGTGAGGACCCTGCTCGCAAGAGCTTACAATCTATGAGGAAATAAAGGAGACACAAAGTGTAACAGTGTTTGTTCTGTACAATGGTCCGGCCATTTTTATACACATGCGGTGGTAACATAAAGCTGCATGAGCCGGTCACCAGCCAGTATCCGTGTATGGCGGACATGAAGAGAAGGAGTGTGAGGGAATCTTATTCTGATGACTAATCTAAAAGGAGGGCCATGGAAAGGAGTCAGATTAGGGAATGTTATAGGCCTGTCTAAATAGATGTGTTTTCAGGGCACGTTTAAAACTGTGGATATTGGGAATTAATCGGATTGTCTGGGGTAGCGCATTCCAGAGGACGGGTGCAGCATGAGAGAAATCTTGGAGACGGGAGTGGGAGGTTCGGATTATGGAGGATTTTAATCTAAGGTAGTTGGCAGAACGTAGAGCCCGAGTAGGGTGGTAGGCAGAGATGAGGGAGGAGATGTAAGGAGGTGCAGCACTGTGGAGAGCTTTGTGGGTGAGAGTAATAAGTTTGAATTTTATTCGGAAGGGGATGGGCAACCAGTGCAGTGACTGGCACAGATTAGAGGCGTTGGTGTAGCGGTTGGTCATAAAGATGAGCCTGGCTGCTGCATTGAGGATAGATTGGAGAGGGGAGAGTTTAGTGAGGGGAAGACCGACTAGTAATGAGTTGCAGTAGTCAAGACGAGAGTGAATCAGAGCAACAATGAGAGTTTTGGCGGTTTCCTCCGTAAGAAAAGAGCAGATTCTGGAGATGTTTTTGAGGTGAAAATGATTGTATGTGAGGAGTAAAGGAAAGAACTGAGTCAAAAATTACCCCGAGACAGCGGGCGTGCTGCTTAGGAGTGATGGTAGTGCCACAAACAGAGATGGAGACATCAGGTTTAGGGAGGTTAGTAGATGGTGGGAACACAAGAAGCTCCGTTTTAGAAAGATTCAGTTTCAGATAGAGAGAGGACATGATGTTAGAGACAGCGGACAGACAATCACTGGTGTTCTGTATTAGAGCAGGGGTGATGTCACGGGAAGAGGTATATAATTGGGTGTCATCAGCGTAGAGATGGTACTGGAAGCCAAATCTGCTGATGGTTTGTCCAATAGGAGCTGTGTAGACAAAAGAGCAGCGGACCTAGGACTGATCCCTGTGGAACCCTGATAGCAAGGGGAAGAGGAGAAGAAGTGGAACCAGCAAATGACACACTGAACGAGCGGTCAGAGAGATAGGAGGAAAACCAAGAGAGAGCCGCGTCCTTGAGGCCAATTGAGTGGAGCATGTTAAGTAGGAGTTTGTGGTCTACAGTGTCAAAGGCTGCAGAGAGATCCAAAAGAATAAGGAGAGCGGATTTACCGTCCGATTTAGCCACCAAGAGATCATTTGAGACTTTAGTAAGGGCAGTTTCTGTGGAGTGTAGAGTGCGGAAACCAGATTGTAAGGGGTCAAGAATGGAGTTAGCAGAGAGATAGCCGATAAGGCGAGAGTAGACCAAGCGTTCCAGGAGTTTGGAGATGAAGGGCAGATTAGAGACTCGTCGGTAGCGGTTTGTTTTTTTGATCGTCCATTTCAGGTACGAGGCTTTGTTTTTTTTTGTGGTCTTTTTTTTATGCTGAATGCCACCATTTTGATTTACATATAACTTATTATTTCTTTGTTAGGATAATGAACTCCCCCCCCCCCCCCTCCCATTAATCTCGCCATTGTTTTTTGCGGTTTAATTTTACACCGTTCACCGTGCATAACATGTTGCCTTTATTGTATGGGTCGATTCGATTATGGCGATACCAAATATGTGAAGACATTTTTATTTATTTTTTACTACTTTTGTACAATAAACACTTTAAAACAACAAATTTGTGTTTTGCATTGCCACATTTAAAGAGCCATAACTTTTTATGGCTTTAGACATATGTGGGCTTGTTTTCTTTACGAGACGAGATGCAGTGTTTTGGGTTTTTTTTGTACCATTTTGGGGTACAAGAGGTTTATTTATCATTTTATAAAAAAAAAATATTTTATTTTTTTGGAGGGGGATATAAAAAAAGTGCACTTCCATTGGTTTTTTTTAATGGATTTTTTATAACTCAGGTGGTTTAAATAAAGTGTTCGCTTTATTGTTCAGGTTGTATGGATTGCGGCAATACCTTATATGTGTACTTTTTTTGATTTATTTTGACAAAATAAAACCACTTTTTACGGGGAAAAAAATGGTTTTATTTTACAGTGCATCCTTTTTTTTTTTTTTTTTTTAATAAGCCCGTGTCTGCCTTATTCCATATTCATTAGAATAAAGCCCTTTATTAACCACTGCAAAAAGACTTATTGGTAGTAGCTAAGGGGTTGATAAAACACATGGCAAACTTTAGCTTTGATTGGAGCTTCCGTTTAAGCAACTAAAATGCTATAAAACTAAGATTAACACTATTATATCAACCAACTTGTATAACTAGTAGTTACAGCTGACATCCAGTAACAGCTTCAGCAACATCCATTGGTGCAATATAAGACCCGGTTCATGCAGATTTTTTGGGCACAGATTTTGACGTGGAAACCGCATCAGAATCCGCGCCAGAAAACACCCCAAACTCCCCCCATTGATTTCAATGGGAGACAGAGGCGTATATTACCGCCATCAGGAAAAAATAAGCTGCATACCCTATCCTGGAGTGGCTGCTGCTTCTGAACCTCCATTGAAACCAATGGGAGAGGTAGGAAACAATAAAATGCCCGCTCGTTTGATGCATTTTTGGCGCGTGTTTTTACCAAAAAATAAACCTGACAATTTTTTGTATTTGATCCATTAAAAAAAAAAAAGCTGCTAAAAGTATACCTCAAAAAAACGCTGGTATTTATAAATCGGTCTCAAAAATCTTGAAGGAATTTAAAGGCAGATTTTTTTTTTCTGCCTGACAAACCTACGTGTGAAATTACCATAAGGCCTTATTCAGACAGCCATGGTCGGTCTGTGAGATACGGACCACATGTCGGCCGCATCTCCCATCCAGTACAGAAAACATGATTGCCTCTCCGCGGGAC
Source organism: Rhinoderma darwinii (assembly GCF_050947455.1). Classification (NCBI taxonomy): domain Eukaryota; kingdom Metazoa; phylum Chordata; class Amphibia; order Anura; family Rhinodermatidae; genus Rhinoderma; species Rhinoderma darwinii. The sequence continues at coordinate 92,915,444 of NC_134692.1, read as the reverse complement.
TATTGTCCCATATTGTAGTGACTTATGGATGACTATGATGCTAGTAATCCTGAACTGTGTTTGGGCCGGGAAATACGAACACAGCCGTGTGAATAAGGCCTGAGGGTATGGTCCCAATTTTCCCCCAAATATCCACATATTTTAGCACTTGCCGATTCAGAAGCTTGTTTCTGTTGCAATTGATTTTGAATGGATATCGTGCAGGTTTAATCCAAGACAAATGGGGCATTTGAAATCGCTCTCACTTTTTTTTTTTTGTTCCAAATCCAGGAATGAATCTAAGGGTATGTTCACATGCAGTGTTTTCAGGCGTATTTCTGAGTGTAAACGCCTCAAAATATGCCTGGGAAAAAGCTAGCTAAACTACAAACATCAGCTCATTGAATTTAATGGGTAAAACAGCTTGCAGTTCAGACAGGGCGTATTTTTACGCCGCTGTTTAAAAAAAACGCATAAAAAGGAGCATGTCCCTTGAGCCGTTTTTGGAGCTGTTTTTCATAGTCCATTGAAAAACAGCTAAAAAAACAGTTTTCTGCTTCAAAAACGGCTGAAAATCTGTTAAATTCCCTTGCAAACAGCGCCGTAATTTTCAGCCATTTTTAATTCTGCGTGTGAACGTACCCTAATAGGTAGTACTTGCACTCTTTTGTATCCATTTGTGTATTCACGTTGCCCATGAATGGGTCCTCTATGTTGTCCCAACACAAATCTGTCATGTAAACCAGTTGCTAACTGAATGATAGGGGGTCACATGATGTGCAGGGGAGGGGGCTCAGATGACCTTTAGTTTACCATGGATGCAAAACACAGGTCTAATCTGTAGGCTATACCATTCTACTGTGAAGAGACTGCACTGGGATAAAAAAAAAAAAAAAGTATGAGCGCAGTATTTCTAATACGTGTATATTGGGAAACTATGCTTTTCTATTCTATGAATAAAAAAATAAAAAGCAGACAACCCCTTCCCTCTTTGGCCACTTTTGACTTACCTGACAGAGCCTCCTTTTTCAAATCTGACATGTTTCACTTTATGTGGTAATAACTTTCGAATGCTTTTACCTATCCAAGCGATTCTGAGATTGTTTTCTCGTGACACATTGGACTTTATGTTACTGGCAAAATTTGCTGTATGTTCAGAATTTAATTGTGAAAAACACCAAAAATTGCAAAAATTTGCATTTTTCTCAATTTGTGTATCTGCTTGTAAGACAGGCACACAAAATTGTTGCTAACTAACATCCCCCATATGTCTACTTTAAATTGGCATCGGGTTTTTTTGAACATCCTTTTATTTTTCTAGGACGTTACAAGGCTTTGAACTTTAGCAGCAATTTCTCACATTTTCAAGAGAATTTCAAAAGGCTAGTTTTACAGGGGCCAGTTCAGTTGTGAAGTGGCTTTGAGGGCCTTATGTATTCGGAACCCCCAAAAAGTCACCCCATATTAAAAACTTCACCCCTCAAAGTATTCAAAACAGCATTTAGAAAATTTCTTAACTCTTTAGACATTTCACAGGAATTAAAGCAAAGTAGAGGTGAAATTTACAAATTTCATATTTTTTTTGCAGAAATTAATTTTTAATCCAATTTTTTTTATAACACAAAGTTTTACCAGTGAAATGCAACTCCATATTTATTGCCCAGGTACTGCAGTTTTAGGAAATATCCCACATGTGGCCCTAGCCTGCTACTGGACTGAAGCACCAGCCTCAGAAGCAAAGGAGAACCTATTGAATTTTGGGGCTTTGTTTTTATTCGAATATATTTTTGGCACCATGTCAGGTTTGAAGGGCTCTTGCGGTGCCAAAACAGTGGAAATCCCCCAAAAGTGACCCCATTTGGGAAACTACACACCTCACGGAAATTATCTAGGGGTATAGTGAGCATTTTGACCGCTCAGGTTTTTTACAGAAATTATTTGAATTAGGCCTTGAAAATAAAAATCAACAATTTTTCAAAGAAAATGTAGGTTTAGGGTTTTTTTTTTGTTTTGTTTTTTTAGAATTTCCACAAGGACTAAAGAAAAAAAAGCAAAATTTGTAAAGCAATTTCTTCCGAGTAAAACAATACCCCACGTGTGGTAATAAACGGCTGTTTGGACACACGGCAGGGCTTAGAAGGGAAAGAGCGCTATTTGGCTTTTGGAGCTCAAATTTAGCAGGAATGGTTTGCGGAGGCCATGTCAAATTTGCAAAGCCCCTGAGGGGATAAAACCGGGGAAACCCCCCACAAGTGACCCTATTTTGGAAACTACACCCATTGAGGAATTCATCTAGGGGTGTAGTAACCATTTTGACCCCACAGATGTTTCATAGAATTTATTAGAATTGGGCAGTGAAAATAAAAACAATCCTTTTTCTTCAATAAGACGTAGCTTTAGTGCAACATTTTTCATTTTCTCAACAAATAAAGGAAAAAAAGAACCCAACATTTGTAAAGCAATTACTCCTGAGTACGGCAATACCCCATATGTGGTCATAAACTGCTGTTTGGGCACATGGCAGGGCTCAGAATGGAAGGAGCGCCATTTGAAGTGCAGATTTTGCTGGATTGGTTTCTGGGCGCATGTGGGACCAAAACAGTGGAAACCCCCCAGAAGTGACCCCATTTTGGAAACCACCCCTCAATGCATTTACCTAGGGGTATAGTAAGCATGTTAACCCTGCAGGTGTTTTGTAGAAATTAGTGTGCACTCGATGTTGCAGAGTGAAAATGGGATGTTTTCCATAGATATGCCAATATGTGGTGCCCAGCTTATACCACCATAACAAGACAGCTCTCTAATTATTATGCAGTGTTTCCCGGTTTTAAAAACACCCTACATGTGACCCTAATCTTTTGCCTGGACATTCGACCATGCTCAGGAGTGAAAGCGTACCTTGTAAAATTGAGGCCTAATTTGGCGATTTACAAAGTATTGGTTCACAATTGCAGAGGCTCAGTTGTGAAATAATAAAAAGAAACCCCTGAGAAGTGACCCAATTTGGAAACTACACCCCTCAAGGCATTTATTAAGGGGTGTAGTGAGCATTTTCACCCCACAGGTCTTTTCCATAAATGAATGCGCTGCGGATGGTGCAAATTAAACATTTATATTTTTCCCTAGATATTCTATTTCAGTGACAAATATGTCATGCCCAGCTTATGCCACTGGACACACACACCCCAAAAAGTTGTTAAAAGGGTTCTCCCGGGTATGTCGATGTCATATATGTGGAAGGAAACTGCTGTTTTGGCACACTGTAGGGTTCAGAGCGGAGGGAGCGCCATTTGGCTTTTGGAGAGTGGATTTTGCTTGGTAGTAGATTTGTTTGAGTATTGCTGGTATTTCCATTTATAATGTGGGGGTACATGTAAGCTGGGCAGAGTACATCAGGGGCATAGTCAGGTGGTATAATAATGGGGTAAAAAAAAACAATAAAATGACCCATCGATGTGTGTTACGCTGTGAAGCAATCCTTTCTGCACAGGCCAGTGTCGCACTGATAAATGTCCTTCCTTATCCCACTTTTGGTCCACACTCCGCACCTTTGCAGTTTTGGGGAATTTTGCTGGTAAAGTTTTGTACTGGTATAATACGGGCACCCTCGCTTCCAGCAGACATGTTTGGGCCCTCCCCTTCCTGGTTCCCTAATTTTAGGTACTTGATAACTCGCCTCTTGAAACAAAAGAAATGTTCCCCTCGGGCCGGCACAACTGCATATTTTTTATTTCCTGACTTATTGGAGCCATAACTAATTTTATTTTTTCATAGACTTAGTGGTATGAGGGCTTTTATTTTGCGGGACGAGCTGTAGTTATTATTGGTATCATTTTGGGGTACATGCGACTTTTTGATCACCTTTTATCCTATTTTTTGGGAGGGCAGGTAAACAAAAAACCGCAATTCTGGCATATTTTTTTTTCATACAGCGTTCACGCGTTATAAATTACATGTTAACTTTACTCTGCGGGTCAGTACGATTCCGGCGATACCTAATTTATAGTACTTTTTTATGTTTTACAAATTTTGCACAATAAAATTACTTTTATAAAAAGAATGTATTTTTTCTGCCGCCAAGTTGTGAGAACTATAACATTTTTGTTGACTGAGCTGTATGAGGGCTTGTTTTTTGCGAGACGAGCTATAGTCTTTATAGGTACCATTTTTGGATACATGCGACTTTTTGATCACTTTTTATTCCAATATTTGTAGGGCAAAGTGACCAAAAACAGAAACTCTGGTATCATTTTTTACGTTTTTGTTTTTTTTACGCTGTTCACTGCGTGCAATAAATATTATAATATTTTGATACCTCAAGTTGTTACGGTTGCGGCGATACCAAATACGTATGGTTTATTTTTATTTTTTTCAATAATAAAGGACTTGATAAGAGAAAGGGCGATATGTGTTTTATTTTATTACTTGAAACTTGTGTTTTCAAACTTTTATTTTTTTCACCGTTTTTATACTTTTTTTTTTACACTTTTTTTCAAGTCCCACTAGGAGACTTGAAGGTCCAACTGTCCGATTTCTTTTTTCTAATACATTGCACTACCAACTTAGTGCAATGTATTAGATCTGTCAGTTATTCACTGACCGCAAACCGATTAGGCTTCGCCTCCCGGCGGGGCCTAATCGGCTTCCGTAATGGTAGAGCAGGAGGCCATTGTGTCTCCTGTTGCTATAGCAGCAGTCGCCAGTCCTGATTGCCTGTCAGGGCTGGCAATCTGCTAGCAAACCGCTAAGATGCAGCGATTGCTGCATCGAAGGGGTTAATGGCAGGGATCGGAGCTAGCTCCGTTTCCTGCCATTACAGGTGGATGTCAGCTGTAACATACAGCTGACTTCCACTGCTGATGATGCCGGATCAACTCCTGAGCGGTGCCATCTTGCCGGCGGCTACGGAAGCCGATCAGGCTCCGCCGCCGGGCGGATCTTGACCGGCTTCCGTGCTAGGCAGACCGGGAGGCCAGTATTAGGCCTCCGGTTGCCATTGCAGCCACCGGAATCCCGGTAATTTCGGTAACCACCATTACAGCCGGATGTCAGCTGTCAGATACCGCTGAGATCCGGCGATGATTGCACCGGCTCAGCTTCTGATCCGGTGCCAAGCATTTGGCGAATAGATACGGCAAATTGCGGGAAGCACTAGCTTTCCATGGCGTACCCATACGCCAAATGTCGGGAAGGGGTTAACCCCTTCAGGACACAGCCTGTTTTGGCCTTGTGGACGCAGATATTCTTTTCAAATCTGACGTGTCTCACTTTGATGTAATAACTTGGGAATGCTTTTACCTATCCAAGCGATTCTGAGATTGTTTTCTCATGACATATTATACTTTGTTAGTGGAAAAATTTGTTTGATAAATTCAGTACTTATTTGTGGAAAAACAACTAAATATAGAGAATTTTCAAAAATTACCATTTTTCTAAATTTAAATGTATCTACTTGTAAGACAGATAGTAATACCACACAAAGTAGTTACTAATTAACATTTCCCATATGTCTACTTTATGTTGGCATCATTTTTGAACATCTTTTTATTATTCCAGGACGCTACAAGGCTTAGAATCAATTTCTCCCATTTTCAAGAAAATTTCCACAACCAATTTTTTGTTTTTTGTGGACCAGTTTAGTTCTGAAGTGGCTTTAAGTGCCTTATATATTAGAAACCCCCCTAAGTCAGCCAATTTTAAAAACTGCACCTCTCTAAGTTTTTAAAACCGCATTTAGAAAGTGTCCTAAACCTTTAGGTGTTTTACAGGAATTAAAGCAAAGTGGAGGTGAAATTTATAAATTTCATTTATTTTTTATTTTTTTGAAAATCCATTTTAATCAATTTTTTTTTCTCTAACTCTGAAGGTTTTACCAGAGAAACCCAACTCCATATTTATTGCCCAGATTCTGCCGTTTTTAAAAATATTCCACATGTGGCCCTAGTGTGCTAATTGACTGAAACACCGGTCTCAGAACTAAAGGTACACATAGTGGATTTCGTGGCCTCCTTTGTATTAGAATATATTTTTGGCACCAGGTCTGAAGAGGTCTTGTGGGGCCAAAACAGTGGAAACACCCCCCCAAAAAAGACACAATTTGGCAAACTACACCCCTCAAGTAATTTATCTAGGGGTACAGTGAGCATTTTGACCCCACAGGTTTTTTGTTGAACTAAGTCCGAATTTAGACAGGCGTGTGTGTGATTTTCGCGCAGCCGCCATCATTATGACACAGTTTGTAAACAGAAAAGCACGTGGTGCTTTTCTGGTTTCAGTCATACTTTTTACTGCTCTTGCGCGAATCACGCGCGTCACACGGAAGTTCTTCCATGTGCTGCGCGTGATTTTCACGCACCTATTGACTTCAATGTCGTGCGTTTCATGCAGCAGACATACACTGCGTGAAAATCATGGATTGTCTGCACGGCCCCATAGACTAACATAGGTCCGTGTGTGGCGTGTGAAAATCACGCGCGTTGCACGGACGGATATCACGTTCGTCTGAATAAGCCCTAAGTGTAATTAGACCGTCAAAATGAAAATCGACATTTTTTCCAATAAAACGTAGAACTTATCAATTTTTACAAGGCATAAAGAAGAAAAAATCAACCTAACATTTGAAAAGCAATTTCTCCTTATTACGGCAATATCCCATAAATGGTCATAAACTGCTGTTTAGACACACGGCAGGGCTCAGAAGGGAAGGAGCACCATTTGGCTTTTGGAGCATCTACAAAGCCCCTGAGAGATCACAACAGTGGAAACCCCCCCCTCGAAAGTGACCCCATTAGGGAAACTACAGCCCTAAATGAATTTATCTGGGGGTATAGTGAACATTTTGATCCCACATGTTTTTTGCTAAATTTAGTGGAATTAGGCCACAAATTATTTTATTTATTCTTCGGGTCGATGCGATTATGGCGATACCATATGTATATACCGTATTTATTGTACTGTAGGACGAACTGGACCATAAGACATATAGATTGTAGCATAAAATAGAAAAACATTTTTTGCCTTTAACTGTACATTTCCTGAGTAATATTAGGGCACTGGTACCCCATTGTTTCAATACAATGCCATCCACAGTGCCCCATAACAAAAAATACAAGATATTGGCAGCTATAGTGCTCTCATCCTCCCCAAAACTCACCAGACATCAGAGATGTGGAGAGGCAGGGGTTAATGGTGTTACATAGTTAGTACGGTTGAAAAAAGACGCGTCCATCAAGCTCAACCAAGGGATGGGAAAAGGGAAGGTAAAAATTTCTTCACACAAGAGCTAATATTTTTTGGTTCTAGGAAATTATCTAAGCCTTTTTTAAAGTCATCTACTGTCCCTGCTGTGACCAGCTCCTGCGGTAGACTATTCCATAAATTCACAGTAAAGAAGGCTTGTCATCTCTGCAGATTGAACCTTTTTTTTCTTCAGACGGAGGGAGTGCCCCTTCTTTTTTTGAGGGGGTTTTCAATGGAACAGGATTTCACCATATTTTTTGTATGTGCCATTAATATATTTATATAAATTAATCATGTCCCCCCTTAGTCGTCTTTTTTCAAGGCTAAATAGGTTTAATTATTTTATTCTTTCCTCATAACTTAGATTCTTCATGCCCCTTATTACCTTCGTTGCTCTTTGTATTTTTTCCAACTCCAGGACATCCTTTCTATCTGGAGCCCAGAACTGAACTGCATGTTCTAGATGAGGCCTCACTAATGCTTTGTAAAGTGGTAATATTACATCCCTGTTCCGCGAGTCCATACCTCTTAATACACGACAATATCTTGCTGGCCTTTGAACCAGCTGATTGACATGGCATGCTGTTATTTAGTTTATGATGCATTAACCCCTTAGTGACCAACAGTACGCCTTTTTACGTTCCTCACTAATGGGCTTTAGGCTAATGCGACGCCTTTTAACGTGATCGCATTAGCCTAAAGTAGCGCCGAAATTAAAGATCGGGGCTCCGTTCTCTCAGCTACCGGAGGTAGCTGAGAGTTCGGGGCAACGACCAGAGACCATAACGAGAGGTCTCTGGTCACGTGATCGCCGTGAATCGCGATTTCACGGCGTTCACGCTAAACCGGCGGATAATCGCCATTTCTCTCTCCTCTCATGGAATAACTCCTTAGAGAGGAGAGAGAACGGGTAAATAGTGCGCCCCCCCCTCCCACGTCCGATCCCCCCCCCGTCCGATTCCCCTTCATGTCCGATTCCCCTCCCCCCCCCCGGTCCGATTTCCCCCCCCCCCCCCCCCGGTCCGATTTCCCCCCCCCCCGGTCCGATTTCCCCCCCCCCCGGTCCGATTCCCCTCCCCCCCCCCGGTCCGATTCCCCTCCCCCCCCCCCGGTCCGATTCCCCCCCCCCCGGTCCGATTCCCCCTCCCCTGGTCCCCCCCCCCACGGTCCGATTCCCCCCCCCCAAAATGGCGCCCGAGTGCGCTTTGCATAACTTACCTGTGTCGTTATCTGGCACAGCAACAATCAGGGACTGTTGTGACTGGTCCCTGATCAGGTGATCTCTGTGATAAAACCTATCACAGAGATCACTGACAGTTATTTTCAAAACACAGCCAGGACATGGGCTGTGTTTCTCTCTCCTCCCATTGTAGTTGTTCTGAGAGGAGAGAGAAATCAGTCTAAGTCCTGTGCTGTGAAGAAAGAAAGTGATAAAAAATCATAGTTCTTATACACACACATATATATATATATAATATATCAAATCTATATTAGCGTCAGCGCTAGATTAGCGTCAGCGCTAGTTTAGCGTTAGTGCTAGTTTACCGTTAGTTCTAGTTTAGCGCTAGTTTAGCGTTAGTTTAGCGTTACTTTAGGGTTAGGGCTAGTTTAGCGTTCGTGTTTAGGGCCGTTTAGAATTAATTTTACGTCTGTTATATAAAAAATAAAATAATAATTTGTGTCGTTTTTAGGATTTTAGGTTTACTTTAGGGTTAGGACTTATAGGGCATATATATATATATATATATATATATATATATACACACATACACATCTATAAATATGTCTCAGCGTATGTACAGCGCGGAGCAAGCCTACGCCTTGCTATGTTCCGACACTTCTGAAAGCGAAACAGACACCGCTTCAGAATTTGTTCCAGACAGTGACAGTGACGATTCTAATTCCACCGCTGAACCCCATAGTCCTATGGTGGTGGATACGTCAGTCGCTGTAGAGGTGTCAAGTGCAGGGCCGAGTGTTGCAGTCCCTCCCGTGATGTGGGATCCTGCACTATCATTTTCCCCCCAAGTACCCCAATTTGAAGCGACCCCAGGAATTAGTGTCGACGTCCAAAATTTTACCCCCTATAATTTTTTTAATTTATTTATATGTGATACGGTCCTAGACTTGATAGTCCAGCAGACTAATCTGTATGCTAGGCAGTTTGTTCTACAAAAGCCTGCGTCTATGTACTCCAGAATGTGGAGCCCCACAAGTGTCCCAGAAAGAAAAAATTTTTTAGGCATTACCCTCAATATGGGTTTGGTTAAAAAAGCCTCTGTCCGGTCCTACTGGACTTGTAGTGCTGTCCACGCTACCCCTGTATTTGCAGCAGTGATGTCCAGAAACCGCTATGAGGCCCTAATGCGATTCATGCATTTTACTGATAATTCCCAAGTCCCCCCAAGAAGTGACCCAGCTTATGATCGGCTTAATAAATTAAGGCCATTAATCACCCTTCTAAATGATTTATTTTTAAAGTTGTACACCCCTGACAAAAATTTGTCAGTAGATGAATCGCTCATGAGCTTCAAAGGGCGTCTTTCCTTTCGTCAATTCATCCCTTCCAAACGAGCCAGATATGGGGTGAAATTGTACAAAGTTTGCGAGAGCACAACGGGTTACACCTGCGGTTTCAAAATCTATGAAGGCAGGGACTGCCAAATTTATACCCCAGGCTGCCCAGAAACTATTGGCACCTCTGGCAAAATTGTGTGGAACCTAATGGAGCCATTTCTGCACAAGGGGTACCACGTCTATACAGACAATTTTTATACCAGCGTTGCCCTTTATAAAGCCCTCCATGCTGCAAATACAGGGGCCTGTGGGACAGTACGGAAGAACAGAGTGGGACTCCCACAACAGTTGGTGTCCAGGCGTTTGGGAAAGGGAACATCCATGGCCCTTGCAAGTCAGGAATTGCTTGCAGTGAAGTGGGCCGACAAGAAGGATGTCTACATGCTGTCCACCGTACACACGGACACCACTGTGGCAATTACGGAGAGCGGGACTACCACTGCAAAGCAGAAACCTGTCTGTGTAACAGACTACAACAAATTTATGGGGGGTGTAGACCTTTCCGACCAGGTGCTTCAGCCTTACCTGGTGAAGCGCAAAAATAAGGCCTGGTACAAAAAGGTAGCAATCTACCTCATCCAGGTTGCTACCTATAAGGGTATGTGCACACACACTAATTACGTCCGTAATTGACGGACGTATTTCGGCCGCAAGTCCCGGACCGAACACATTGCAAGGAGCCGGGCTCCTAACATCATACTTATGTACGATGCTAGGAGTCCCTGCCTCGCTGCAGGACAACTGTCCTGTACTGTAATCATGTTTTCAGTACGGGACAGTAGTTCCACGGAGAGGCAGGGACTCCTAGCATCGTACATAAGTATGATGCTAGGAGCCCGGCTCCTTGCACTGTGTTCGGTCCGGGACTTGCGGCCGAAATACGTCCGTCAATCACGAACGTAATTAGTGTGTGTGCACATACCCTAACAGTTTTGTTATTTTCAAAAAAGCCCAAGGAACGCTCACTTTCCTTCAATTTCAGGAGAAGGTCATTGAGCATCTCCTTTTTGAGTCCACTATACCGGCACAATCCTGCGAATCTGAGGATGTGCGCAGGCTTTCAGAGCGCCACTTTTTACACCCTATTCCCTCCACTGACACCCAAAAATATCCCCAAAAAAAGGTGTCTGGTATGTAGCAGGCATGGCAGGAGGAGGGATACCCGCTTTTATTGCCCCATGTGTCCATCAAAACCAGCCCTTTGTAACTACCCCTGTTTCGAAACCTTTCACACGGTTGCAAATTACTAGAATTTAACACAAAAAAAAATAATGGGTTGGGGGCCTTTTTAGGGAGTCAATTCCTTTATATTTTCTTTTTAGTTCGTGGGCTTTCCAAGTAGGGATTATTTCTTGTGGGAGAGGTTGTAGAGCACATTTTTTTCAGACCGTGAAACTAATTTTACCCCTTATGATTTTTTTTATTTATTTGTGGGTGATCAAGTGCTGGAATTAATTGTCCAGTACAAAATCCCACATCCACAATTTTTTTATTTTGACTGTTCTTATGACTATGTCCTGCCACATACAGCTGTTACATTCCTAATTCTGTACCGTGATACGGGCATGATCTTTTTTTTTTATTTGGAGGATCTCTAATAATCGAGCTGTTCCTTATCAATACACCATGGGCTTTGTTACGGTTCTTCTGGAAATACTGACATCATTTTGGGGATTAGTGATCCTTTACTGTTCCTATAGATGGTTTTGGACACTGTCCTTTTATATATTCTGTAGGTGATTGGTTGTTTTGTGCACATAGCGGTTCCTACCTTGCCGGGCAGGGGTCTGTTATGGTGTACCGCGTCACTTGGCACATTCGTCCCTCATAAGGATTGATGGAGCTAAAGAGACGTTGTACAACCAGTCACTGAAAAAAAAAAATCCTTGTCATGACAGCCCTGCAGGTGTTCTTCTATCTAGTGAACAGACTCGAGTTTGCAACATAGTTGGATACATTTTCCTCCATTTGTTTGAAGATATTGCCCATCACTCCAGTACAGTTTATTTTTTCCTCTCTGACTGATTTTATATTAGGACAGAATTCTGTCCACAATGACATCATAATGGCACCAACTGCTTCTTCAGCAAGACATAGTCATAAGTACAGGCAAATACGTCTATAGCAACATGTATCCGTTATGAATACACGGCTTCACTTCTATTCTGTGCCGCACAAATTTATTAATGTGGCGTATTTCTAACAAAATAACCTTCTACCACGTCTCCTCTATTTCATGTGGAAACGTAATAAAAGCTTGAAGAAAACATTATATACCCATAGTGTCTGAAATGATACCCATTATTTCCTCCTTTAAAAAATTTTTGGTCCGCATGCCCACTACACCACTAGATGAATACCTTTAGGGGTTTAGTTTTTAAAATGGGGTCATTTCTGCGTGGTTTTTTTTTGTTCAGGCAGCTCAATGCCTCTAAATGCATGATATGGGGCCTAGAATTTATTCAATTGTGCCCTGAAAGCCAAAGGGTGCTCCCTCTCTTTTTGGCCCAGCCACACGTCTAATAAGCAGATTATGGCAACAATAAGAGTATTTTTGAAAACAGGAGAAACGGGGTGATAGATTTTGGGGTGTGTTTCTTCATTTTCATGTTCGCTTTACAAAGAAATCGGTCTTCAAAGTGATACTTTTATATAAAAAGTGATTTTTTTATTTTATTTCACCAGCTATGCATTAAATTTAGCAAAAAACTGTGGGGTCAAAATACTCACTACACCCCTAGATAAATACCTTAAGGGGTCTAGTTTTCTAAATGGGGTCGTTTATGGGGAGTTTCTATCGTTCTGGTAGTTCAAAACCTCTCCAAATGTACAGTGGGGCCTAAAACAATTTCAAGCAAAATAGGAGTCCTGAAAGCCTCTGGGTGCTCCCTTTCTTTCGGGCCCTGCTGTGTGTCCAGGCAACACATTAGGGTCACAATGGGGGCATTTTTGAAAACAGGAGAAACAGGGTGATAGATTTTGGCGTGTGTTTCTTCATTCTTATAGTCGCTTTACACAGAAATCGGTCTTCAAAGTGATACTTTTATTAAAAAAGTGAATTTTTATTTTTTTTCACCTGCTATGCATTAAATTTAGCAAAAAACTGGGGTCAAAATACTCACTACACCCCTAGATAAATACCTTAAGGGGTCTAGTTTTCTAAATGGGGTCGTTTATGGGGAGTTTCTATCGTTCTGGTAGTTCAAAACCTCTCCAAATGTACAGTGGGGCCTAAAACATTTTCAAGCAAAATAGGAGTCCTGAAAGCCTCCGGGTGCTCCCTCCCTTTCGGGCCCTGTCGTGTGTCCAGGCAACGCATTAGGGTCACAATGGGGGCATTTTTGAAAACAGGAGAAACAGGGTGATAGATTTTTGGGTGTGTTTCTTCATTCTCATGGTCGCTTTACAAAGAAATCGGTCTTCAAAGTGATAATTTTATGAAAAAAGTTAAATTATATTTTTTTATGCCTGCTTTGCATGAATTCTTACAAAAAAACTGTGGGGTCAAAATACTTACAACACCCCTTAATAAATACCTTAAGGGGTCTAGTTTTCAAAATGGGGTCACTTGTGGGGGTTTCCACCATTCTGACACCTATGAGCCTATGAAAACCTGGCTTGGTGCAGGAAAACAAAATGTACTACAAAATTTATAAAATTATTACTTAACTTGTAAGTCCTCTAAATTGCTCAAAAATTATTTTTTTTTTCAAAAGTGCTGCCAAAATAGAGTAAAGAGATGGAAATATATATTTAATAAAAAAAATTGTACAGTATGTGTGTACATATGTGACATATTGCAGTTAAAAATAGGGAAAAATGATAATTTTTACAAAATTTCTTCAATTTTTCTATTTTTTAAGTTATTTCCGCAAATCGTATCAGTCTACTTTTACCACTAAAATAAAGTACAACATGTGACGAAAAAACAATGTCAGAATTACTTGGATATTCAAAACTTTCACAGAGTTATTCTCTGATAAAGTCACACATACCAGATTTGACAAATTTGGCTTGGTCATTATGGTCCAAACAAGCTTGGTCACTAAGGGGTTAAGGAAGGTGGCCAAGGATAGTAAAACAAATCCCAAAACATTATTCAAGTATATAAATGCAAAAAAGCCAAGCTCTGAACATGTATCCCCAAGATAGTGGTAAGGGGGAGTTGGTCACATGGGATCAAGAGAAGGCAGAGTTACTAAATGGGTTCTTCAGCTCTGTATATACAACAGAAGAAAAAGCAGCTGTTGCCAGTGCTGTTAATATAATCAGTTGATTTACAGAATTGGATGAATGTAGATATGGTGCAAGCTAAATAAAATAAAATAAACGTACACAAGGCCCCCGGGACCAGATGGGTTACACCCTAGAGTTCTTAAGGAGCTTAGTTCAGTTATTTCTGTCCCCCTCTTTATAATATTAAGAGATTCTCTGGTGACTGGTATAGTGTCAAGGGACTGTCGCAGGGCAAATATGGTGCCTATTTTCATAAAGGGCTCTAGGTCTTTCCCGGGTAATTATAGACCAGTAAGCTTAATATCCATTGTGGGGAAAATATTTGAGGGACTATATACAGAATTATGTGACAATAAATAGTATTATAAGTGACAGCCAGCACGGTTTTACGAAAGCCAGAAGCTGTCAAACCAACCTGACTTGTTTATATGAAGAGGTGAACAGAAGCCTAGACAGAGGGGCCGCTGTGGATATAGTGTTTTTGGACTTTGCAAAGGCATTTGACACTGTCCCTCATAGTCTAATGGGTAAATTAAGGACTATAGGTTTAGATAGTATAGTTTGTAATTGGATTGAGAATTGGCTCAAGGACCGTATCCAAAGAGTTGTGGTCAATGATTCCTACTCTGAATGGTCCCCGGTTATAAGTGGTGTACCACAGGGTTCAGTGCTGGGACCACTATTATTCAACTTATTTATTAATGATATATAGGATGGGATTAATAGCACCATTTCTATTTCTGCAGATGACATGAAGCTATGTAATATTGTTCAGACTATGAAAGATGTTCGTGAATTGCAAGCGGAGTTAAACAAACTGAGTGTTTGGGCGTCCACTTGGCAAATGAAGTTTAATGTAGATAAATGTAAAGTTATGCACCTGGGTACCAACAACCTGCATGCATCATATGTCCTAGGGGGAGCTACACTGGGGGAGTCACTTGTTGAGAAGGATCTGGGTGTACTTGTAGATCTTAAACTAAATAACAGCATGCAATGTCAATCAGCTGCTTCAAGGGCCAGCAAGATATTGTCGTGTATTAAAAGAGGCATGGACTCACGGGACAGGGATGTAATATTACCACTTTACAAAGCATTAGTAATGCTCTAGAATATAAAGTTCAGTTCTGGGCTCCAGTTTACAGAAAGGATGCCCTATAGTTAGAAAAAATACAAAGAAGAACAACGAAGCTAATAAGGGGCATGGAGAATCTAAGTTATGAGGAAAGATTAAAAGAACTAAACCTATTTAGCCTAGAAAAAAGACGACTAAGGGGGGACATGATTTAATTATATAAATATATGAATGGCACATACAAAAAATATGGTGAAATCCTGTTCCATGTAAAACCCCCTCAAAAAGCAAGGGGGCACTCCCTCTGTTTGGATAAAAAAAAGGTTCAAACTGCAGAGGCGACAAACCTTCTTTACTGTGAGAACTGTGAATCTATGGAATAGTCTACCGCAGGAGCTGGTCACAGCAGGGACAGTAGATGGCTTTATAAGGCTTAGATAATTTCCTAGAACAAAAGAATATTAGCTCCTTTGTGTAGAAATGTTTTACTTCCCCTTTCCCCATCCCTTGGTTGAACTTGATGGACATGTGTTTTTTTTTCAACCGTATAAACTATGTACAAGTACACCCAGATCCTTCTCAACAAGTGACTCCCCCAGTGTAGCTCCCCTAGGACATATGATGCATTCAGGTTGTTAGTACCCAGGTGCATAACTTTACATTTATCTACATTAAACTTAATTTGCCAACTGGACGCCCAAACACTTAGTTTGTTTATATCCGCTTGCAATTCACGAACATCTTCCATAGACTGAACTATATTACATAGCTTGATGTCATCTGCAAATATAGAAATAGTACTATTAATTCCATCCTCTATCATTAACCCCTTCTCGCATTTTCACGTACATGCTCGTCGGGGAATGCAGCCTGTTCGCGCATTCCCATGTGCATGTACGTGATGGAGATCGTGCGGGAACAGAAGCTGTGCCCGCACGATCGCCGCGGGAGTCTGGCTATGACTGACAGCCGGGCTCCCGCTGCAACTGCCGAGATTGAAGAAACCTTCAATCTCAGCCATTTAACCCATTAAATGCTGCAGTCAATAGCGACCGCAGCATTTAAATTATTGACAGAGCTCCCTCTTTCACCCATCGGCGGCCCGCGAATGCGATCTCCGGCCGCCAACGGTTTGCCATGGCAGCGGGGTATCTAACAAAGACCCCCAGGCCTGCCCTGGCTGTATGCCTATTAGGCCGTGTCGGAGGCATGGCCTAATAGATTGCCTGTCAGTTTCACACTGACAGGCAATAATACTTTGGTTTGCATGGTGAAGTCCCCTAGTGGGACTAAAAAATATAATTAAAAACTGTCAAATAAAGTTTTTTTAAATATATAAAAAAACATGAACAGTAAAAATAAAATTAAACCATTTTTTTTCCATAAAAAGTGGTTTTATTTCATAAAAGTGTAAAAACAAACATGAAAAGTACACATATATGGTATCGCTGCGATCAAAACAACACAAAGAATAAAGTTAACACGTTAATACAATGGTATACTGAATGCCGTACAACAAAAAAAAAACGCTAAAAACAACGTCAAAATCACTTTTCTTTCTGCATTCCCCCAGCAAAAAAATATAATAAAAGTTAATCAATAAGTCTCAAAATAGTAACAATGAAAACTACACCTTGTCCCGCAAAAAACAAGCCCTCATATGGCAATATCAACGGAAAAATAATACAGTTATGGCTCTTGGAACGCAGTAATGCAAGAATGTATTATTTTTGTTTAAAAGGTTTTTTTATTGTTCAAACGTAGTAAAACATAAAATACCTAAACATATGTGGTATCGTCGTAATCGTACCGACCCATAGAATAAAGGTAACATCGATTTATGCCGCATTGTGAACAGCGTAAATTTAAAACGCAAAAAACAATGCAGGAATAGCGTTTGTTTTCAATTCCCTTCTGTAATGTCAGGGTAGGGAGACAGACAGGTGAGCCCTAATCTACCCGCCACTCAGTCCCGGCCTACTTGCACAGCTCGTCCTAGGCGACGGCGTACAACTGGGCGACGGTCCCTATTCTCAATATGTGCACGACAGACAAACAAGACAAGGGTACACAAAAGCAAAGGGAAGTGGGGCAGTTACGGCAACACCGTGAGCAACAGAGTAGTGGACGAGCCGAGTCAAACCAGGAGTGTACGTGGTAACAAATGCATAGCAGGAGAATAGTCAGTCAAGTCAGGGTCAATATGAAGCAGAGGTCAATAGGAACAGCAGCCAGGAAACAAGAGAATCACAGGCAAAGGACAAGCAGCAAATAAAGGTATAAGTAGACCAAGGGCGGGAGCTAGAACCGTCTGGCCAGGCTGCGATAGCCTCTCCCACTCCTCAGCCTACCAGCCTGAGTGGTAGCAGATCGAGCAGACCTAGGAACAGATGTAGGCTGATTAACCATGGGCGTCGACACAGAAGCTGTGTAAGGCAAATCCTTCACGGTAGCCCCTTTTTATGAGGGGCCACTGGACAATTCCTAGGTCGACCTGGCTTGTTGGGGAACCGAAGATGGAACTTCCTGAGCAATAACCCGGCGTGAACATCCCGAGTGGGTACCCAAGTCCTCTCCTCAGGCCCGTATCCTCTCCAATGGACCAGGTACTGGAGGGAGCCTTGGACCATCTTGCTGTCCACAATCTTGGCCACCTCGAATTCTACCCCCTCAGGGGTGAGAACAGGGACCGGAGGTTTCCTCGAGGGAGCCAAGGACGGGGAGCAGCGTTTAAGGAGAGAGGCATGAAACACGTCGTGTACTCGAAAAGATGGGGGCAACTCCAGTCGGAAGCAGACAGGGTTGAGGACTTCAATGACCTTGTACGGCCCTATAAACCGGGGAGCAAACTTCTTGGACGGGACTTTAAGGCGCAAATTTTTTGACGATAGCCACACCAGATCCCCGACCATAAACAAGGGGTTAGCAGAACGTCTTCTATCAGCCTGAGTTTTTTGTATGCTCTGGGACGCCTCTAGGTTCTTCTGAACCTGGGCCCAGACTGTGCACAGTTCCCGATGAACGACCTCTACCTCGGGATTGTTGGAACTACCAGGTAAAACGGAGGAGAACCGTGGATTAAACCCAAAATTACAGAAAAAGGGGGAGACCCCTGACGAGTTACTGACCCGGTTATTAAGGGAAAATTCGGCGAGGGGAATGAATGAGACCCAATCATACTGACAGTCAGAGATAAAACACCTTAAATATTGTTCTAGAGACTGATTAGTCCTCTCCGTTTGGCCATTAGTTTCAGGATGGAAGGCAGAGGAGAAGGACAGATCAATCTCCAACTTTTTACAGAAGGCTCTCCAAAACAATGAAACAAATTGTACCCCTCTGTCAGAAACAATATTGACAGGGACCCCATGGAGACGCAGGATGTGTTTGACAAACAAGGTAGCTAACGTCTTAGCATTGGGTAGTTTCTTGAGGGGCACAAAGTGGCACATCTTACTGAAGCGGTCTACTACAACCCACACCACCGACTTGCCTTGAGATGGAGGCAAATCGGTGATGAAATCCATGAAGATATGGGTCCAAGGTCTCTGGGGAACGGGCGCTGGTCGGGACCTGGGAGTCTTGGACCTAGCACAAACTTCACAAGCGGCGACGTAGGCCTTAACGTCTTTGAGCAACCCAGGCCACCAATAGTTTCTGGCAATGAGGTGCTTGCACTATCTGGCCATCCAGGCATCCTGGGTACCAGAGTCATGATTTTCCCTAAGTACTCTTAGCCGGAATTGCAGGGGAACAAACAGCTCGTTCTCAGGAAAATTCCCAGGAGCTGAACCATGATCAGCCGCAATTTCAGAGACTAAATCAGAATCAATAGAGGAAATGATTATACCTGGAGGCAAAACACAAGCAGGATCTTCCTCCGAAGGAGGGCTGGCCATGAAGCTACGCGACAGTGCATCAGCCTTAATATTTTTAGACCCAGCCCTAAAGGTGACCAAAAAGTTGAATCTGATAAAAAATAACGCCCATCGAGCTTGTCTCGGGTTTAGCCTCCGGGCAGATCCTAGGAAAACCAGATTCTTGTGGTTGGTAAGGACCGTTACCTGGTGCCTAGCCCCCTCCAGGAAGTGGCGCCACTCTTCAAATGCCCATTTAATGGCTAAGAGTTTGCGGTTGCCAATATCATAGTTACTCTCAGTGGGCGAAAACTTCCTGGAGAAGTAGGCACAGGGGCGGAGATGGGTGAGGGACCTGGTACCCTGGGACAAGAAAGCCCCCACTACCACCTCGGACGCGTCAACCTCCACGATAAATGGCTCCATTTGGTTGGGGGCCGAGATAAAGCACTTCTTAAGGACCTCAAAAGCCTGGACAGCCTCAGGAGGCCAGTGGAGGAGATCAGCACCTTTGCGAGTGAGATCCGTAAGAGGCTTAGCGATGACCGAGAAGTTAGCAATAAATCTCCTGTAATAATTAGCGAACCCCAGGAAGCACTGTAACGCCTTCAGGGAGGCAGGTTGGACCCATTCCGCCACAGCCTGGACCTTGGCGGGGTCCATGCGGAAATCATGAGGAGTGAGGATTTGACCCAAAAACGGTATCTCCTGTACCCCAAACACACATTTTTCGGTCTTAGCAAACAGTTTGTTTTCCCGAAGGGCCTGGAGCACCTTCCTGACATGCTCAATGTGGGAGGACCAGTCCTTGGAAAACACAAGTATATCATCAAGGTACACTACAAGAAATACCCCCAGGTAGTCTCTTAAAACCTCATTTATGAAATTCTGGAAGACCGCGGGAGCATTACACAACCCAAAGGGCATGACGAGGTATTCGAAATGACCTTCGGGCGTGTTAAACGCAGTCTTCCACTCATCCCCCTCTTTGATGCGGATAAGGTTATAAGCCCCCCGTAGATCAAACTTAGAGAACCATTGGGCCCCCTCAACCTGATTGAAGAGATCAGGAATCAAAGGAAGGGGATACTGGTTTCTTACAGTGACCTTATTCAAGTTTCGGTAGTCAATGCATGGCCTAAGACCACCATCCTTCTTCCCTACGAAGAAGAAGCCAGCACCTACAGGAGAAGTAGAGGGGCGAATGTAACCCTTGGCCAGGCATTCCTGGATATACTCTCTCATGGCTTCACGTTCAGGACAAGAGAGATTAAATATTCTACCCTTAGGGAGCTTAGCTCCTGGTACCAAATCAATTGCGCAATCGTATTCTCTATGAGGAGGTAACTCTTCGGAGGCCACTTTAGAGAAAACATCAGCGAAGTCCTGAACAAACTCAGGTAGAGTGTTCACCTCCTCAGGGAGAGAAATAGAATTAACAGGAAAACATGACGTCATGCATTCATTACCCCATTTGGTAAGATCCCCAGTATTCCAGTCAAACGTGGGATTATGCAACTGCAACCAGGGAAGGCCTAAAACCAAATTGGACGATAATCCCTGCATCACCAGTACAGAGCAAATGCATGGAGCCAACAAGGAGTTCAAAAACAGGGGTATGCTGTGTAAAATAACCATTAGCAAGAGGAGTGGAGTCGATACCCACTACCGGGACAGGTTTAGGCAAATCAATCAATGGCATAGCTAGTGACATAGCAAATTCCACAGACATAATATTAGCAGAAGACCCTGAATCCACGAAGGCACTGCCGGTAGCAGACCTACCACCGAAAGAGACCTGAAAGGGAAGCAAGATTTTATTACGTTTCATATTTACGGGAAATACCTGTGCGCCCAAGTGACCTCCCCGATGGTCACTTAGGCGCGGAAGTTCTTCCGGCTGCTTATTCTTACGCCTAGGACAGTTGTTCACTTGATGCTTGTCATCCCCACAGTAGAAGCAGAGACGATTCTTCCCGCGGAACTCTCTACGTTGTTGGGGGGACACGGAGGCCCCAAGTTGCATAGGTACCTCCGAGTCTTCCGTGGAAGAACGAAGCAACGGAACCTCGGGAGGCATCATGGGGGAGTCAGAGGAGAAAATACAAACACGTTCAAGTCGTCCTTCCCTGAGACGTCGGTCAAGTCGTGCCGCTAAAGCCATAACCTGATCTAGGGAGTCAGAAGAGGGATAGATAACTAACAGGTCTTTCAGGGCGTTTGACAGACCCAACCTAAACTGGCACCTTAAGGCAGGGTCATTCCACCGAGAAGCTACGCACCACTTCCTAAAGTCAGAACAATACTCCTCAACAGGTCTCTTACCCTGACGTAAGGTCACCAGCTGACTCTTGGCAAAGGCAGTCTTGTCAGTCTCGTCATAAATGAGCCCGAGAGCAGAAATGAAAAGATCAACAGAGGAAAGTTCAGGGGCGTCAGGAGCCAAGGAGAAGGCCCATTCTTGGGGCCCGTCCTGGAGCCGGGACATAATTATACCAACTCGCTGGCTCTCAGAACCTGAGGAGTGGGGCTTTAAGCGAAAATAGAGCCTACAACTCTCCTGAAAGGAGAAAAAAGTCTTCCGGTCCCCTGAGAACCGGTCAGGCATTTTGAGGTGGGGTTCAAGAGGTGAGGTGAGGGGCACTACCAGGGTAGCATCAGGCTGGTTGTCCCTCAGCCAGGGCCTGGACCTGTAGGGAGAGGCCCTGCATTTGCTGAGTCAGGGTCTCAAGGGGGTCCATAGTAGTGTCAGGGACCAGGGTAGACTAGGTATATGGGCTTGTGATTATGTAATGTCGGGGTAGGGAAACAGACAAGTGAGCCCTAATCTACCCACCACTCAGTCCCTGCCTACTTGCAACGACCCGCCCTAGGCGATGGGGTACAACTGGGCGACAGTCCCTACACTCAATAGGTGCACGACAGACAAACAGACAAGGGTACAAAGAAGCCAGGGAAATGGGAAGTTGCCCACGGGAACACCGTGAGCAACAAGCGAGGTGAACGAGCCGAGTCAAACCAGGAGATGAGCGAGGTACAAAAACGCAGAGCAGAAGAGTGGTCAGAAAAGCCAAGGTCAATCACAAGCAGAGGATCAGTAGTACAAGAAGCTGCAGCAGGGCCCGGGAACAAACAGAGAAGAATCACAAGCAAGGAGGAACAGGAAAGGCAGGAATAAATAGACAGAGGGCGGAAGCTAGTTCCGTCTGGCCAGGCTGTGATAGGCTCTCCCACTCCTAAGCCTGCCATCCTGAGTGGTGGAAGATGGAGTCAGTCTCACAGACATAGAAGCAGGTGCAGACTGATTACCTATGGGCGTTGAAACAGAAGATGTGCCTGGCAGATCCTTTACACTCACGTTCCATGAGCATTTTAAGATGGCGTAGCGTCTCCATAAGATATTCAATACAGTACAGATCCGGAAGACGTCATTATACAGGGGTTGAACATATAAGTTGTGCCCCTTTTGGGAACCATTAACTCCAGCACTCCCAGAGTCCAGATCACAGTCCACATGGTCAGACAATTCATATATAAATAAGCAGACAAGTACAGGAGGCATAAAAAATTAAACCCAACCCCACCCTACCCATCCCCCCGAACTCGAGACAGGTTTCAATCCCAAATGCAGCATGTAGCAAAAAACAAAGACAGAACTACAGGGTATGCTTAAATGGTTAGTAAAAAGGGGCAACCCCTTCCCCTGTAGTGCAATAAAGAAAGTCAATATAACTACAACATGGAAGACAGGAGCATTGCGGCTATATGACCAAGCCGGGGTATATCTCCCGACACACAACAGAGCCGAAGACAACGTTGAGGAAAATTCAAGTCTTTACGAAGAGCAAAGATAGGAACATGTTCCATGACAAGGAGAAAGGTTCCTTGGATAGAGTTACCCATCACCACCGAGGACATCAGCAAGGAGAATCAAAATCCTTACAGAAGAGCAAAGTTAAGAACCTGTTCCATGGTGTAGAGCAGGGGTTTCAAGCACGCGGCCCCTGGGGCTGTCATCTGCGGCCCGCGGGACACAGAGGCGCTAGTACAGACTCTGCTCTGGGACTCTGGAATTCCCTGACATTGCTGTCCACATATGAACAGCGATGTCTGGGGCTTCCCCAGAGCCGGAGTCCCATGCAGAGCGCTAGTACAGGCTCTGCTCCGGGACTCTGTGGAATTCACTGACATCGTTGTCCATATATGGACAGTGTGTCAGGGTCTTCCCCAGAGCGGAGTCCCAGGCAGAACGCTAGTATAGGCTCTGCTCCGGGACTATGTGGAATCTTCTGACATCGCTGTCATCATCGTGATGTCAGGAGCACAGCTGGAGTCCCAGGAAGAGCCTGCTAGCGCTCTGCCCGGGACTCCAGCTCTGGGGTTTCTCCCTGACATCCATGTCCATATATGGAAAGTGATGTCAGGAGCAGAGCTGGAATCCCAGGCAGAGTGCTATAAGCGGCTCTGCTCCGGGACTCCAGCTCTGGGCAAACCCCTGGAATCACTGTCCATATATGGACACTGATGTTAATGGCTTCCCCAGAGTTCCGCGCAGAGCCTATACAAGTGCTCTGCTCCGGGACTCCGGCTCTGGGGTTGCCCCTGATATCACATTCTGGTCCAGGAGGATCCCCTGATATCACTGTGTATGGACAGTGACATCAGGGGCTCCAACAGTAGAGGAATCCCCAGCAACGCTCTGGCTGAAGATTCCACTCCGAGAGTTAGCCCCAATGCTATCTACTTGGGGTGTGTGTGGCATTATCTGCAGAGGGCACTTTGGCAGCATCTTCGCAGGGCACTGTGGCAGCATCTGCGGAGGGCACTGTGGCAGCATCTGCGGAGGGCACTGTGGCAGCATATGTGGAGGGCACTGTGGCAGCATCTACGGAGGGCACTGTGGCAGCATCTACAGAGCGCACTGTGGCAGCATCTACAGAGGGCACTGTGGCGGCATCTACAGAGGGCACTGTGGCATTATCTAGGGGTGTGTTGCATTATCTACAGAGGGAACTGTGCCATTATCTGCAGAGGGCACTGAGGCATTATCTGCAGAGGGCACTGTTGCAGCATCTACAGAGGGCACTGTGGCAGTATCCACAGAGGGCACTGTGGCAGCATCCACAGAGGGCACTGTGACACTATCTTAAAAGGGGCTGCCCAATCTTGACATGTGTATCTGCCAAACACTGCTAACTGAGCCGCCGGACTGCATTTAGCAACACTTAGGGTATGTTCACACGACGGGGGTCCGTAACGGCTGAAATTACGGGGATGTTTCAGCCTGAAAACATCCCCGTAAATTCAGCCGTACCGGCATGTGCAGGCGCTTGAACGCCGCGTCAATTACGGCCGTAATTAGCGCTGCTATTCATTGGAGTCAATGAATAGCGGCTCCAAATACGGCCAAAGAAGTGACAGGTCACTTCTTCTACGCGGGCGTCTATTTACGCGCCGTCATTTGACAGCGGCGCGTAAATATACGCCTCGTGTGAACAGACAAACGTCTGCCCATTGCTTTCAATGGGCAGATGTTTGTCAGCGCTATTGAGGCGCTATTTTCAGACGTAATTCGGGGCAAAAACGCCCGAATTACGTCCGTAAATAGGCCGTGTGAACATACCCTTAAACTGGAAAACTGGATTGTTTAAATTAATGGAGAATTCTCTCAAATTTTAAACCTAGCGGTATTATTATAGTAATGTAGTATTATTATTATAGTAATATAGTGTTATAGTAGTTCAAATAACTAATTGATTAACCATAATTTTGTATTGTATCAAATTTGAAAGTAATGCGGACCGTCAACTTACCATTTTTTCTATATGTGGCCCACTTACCCGGCCGAGTTTGAGACCCCTGGTGTAGAGCAATTCCCCACAGGTATATTTCCTTACAGCACAGGGAGATACAATATCACAGGAGTAGAGAAATCAGAGTCCTTGACATTCCAACCAGGCAAAGACCTCTTACGGCTTCTCAAGGAATATTGCAGAGCCGTTGTGCATCAATCTGACTTTTGCGGGGTATACCATAGAATAGATGATTTGGCTCACCCTCAGACATTTCTTGGCCTTCATAAACCGTAGTCTCTATTTTTGCACCTCCAACCAATAGTCGGAAAGACTCTCAAATCTTGGTGAGTATGTTTTAGTGGCCCCTGTTTCCTTGCTAGCTCCAGCAATTTGTCTCTGTCTATGAAATTCAGAAACTAAATGCGTGGTGGTACCCCAGATGGAGGAGCTCCAGTCGGGATTCGGATGTGCACGTACCACACAGAACATAGGAGAAAAATCAGTATCTCTAAATGATTACTTGAAACAATTTTCCAAGAAAGCCACAGGGTCAGGTTTTTCCACATCTTTAGGCAGGCAGATGAAGCGGATATTACATCTTCGCAAACATCTTCCAAGTCAGAAATACACCTCTCGTAGCGTGTGTACATCAGCTCTGAGAAGACCAAAGTCCGTCTGAAGGGCATCAATATTCTCAGTTAGAACCATCCAAAATTCCATAATAGCCTTCAGTATGTCTAACATGGATGGTTCAGGAGGGAGGTCAACATGAGTGGAAGGAGAGGCGAAGGCCTCATAAGCCATGTGAAGCGCTGCAGAACCAGCGGATTTATGCCTCTTGTCTGTAATTTTAGATTGCTTGTAGGGAGCCATTATGGGAGTAACCCGAATAGCAGAATGGTATAAGAACGGAGAATCACCTCAGATTAGTGCACAGTCAAACATACGTTAGATGATTATAGACATAGGGAAGGAGGAAGAACCTCCATGCGTATCATTGTATCCAAATCACATCAGTGCAGGAAAGAAAGAGACAGAAGAGAGGTCGTAGCGTACCCACAATATCAGCTGCAACAAGTTGCTAAAGTGACTCACTGCTCCCATGTGCAAAATTGCGTCCACAGGTGCTCTTTTTACAAAATGTCTGCTTCTTCTTGCCCCTATATAGCAGCAGGGTGGCAAGGCAGGTACTGTATAACTGAATGCAGTTCCCAGGCGGTGTCTTATGGTTCCGGCCCGGTCAGAAGTAACTGCCGTCCAGCTTCCTGTTCAAATTTAGGCCGGGGATCCGAAACCAACACTAGGCCCTGAACTCGGATACAACGGAATTAGGCTAAAGGGGACTCAAAATGTGCCCCTATACAGCGTTCGTATAGTGCGACAAACTCTGTAGCCACAGAGGGCTGCAGAAGAGAGGATGAGGGAGGATTAAGAGTGTTTCCGGCAGGTCTCCCCAGAGACACGTCTGCTACCGCCGGAGTCCAGGCCATGTCCCCTCATCTTGACTTTTAACACATTAAATACACAGTAGCAAGCAACTTTAACTTGACTTTTTCAATGACTTGTCAATGGCTTTGGTTGTGTGATATCACACTGCAGCACGTTATCAGAGTCAAGACGGCAACATCTGTATGTACTAAGCTTGCTTCTGGTGCTGTATTTATGTTCTGAGCTTGCTTCTGGTGCTGTATTTATGTACTGAACTTGGATTTGGTACTGTATTTATGTATGGAGCTTGGTTCTAGTGATGTATTTATGTACGGAGCTTGGTTCTGGTGCTGTACTTATGTACTAAGCTTTGTTCTGGTGTTGTATTTATGTACTGAGCTTGGATTTGGTACTGTATTTATGTATGGAACTTGGTTCTAGTTGTGTATTTATGTATGGAGCTTGGTTCTAGTGCTGTATTTATGTACGGAGTGTCACGATCCGTGGGTATATGGACCCACTAGGCCGCTCAGCCGTTGCGGAGTAGCAGTTGGCCAAACAACAGAGTAGCCGATCAATACAAAGTCCAGCACAAGGGTACCTGAATAATTCAGACAGTCGCCGTGGTTAGGCACAGATGGAACTTTGACTGCAGAGGATGCCACACGTGGCGGAGGATATCAGGCATTACCGATGACACCAGACGTGGTGTACGACAGCAGGCATGACCGATGGCACAACACGACTCCCACACTCAATAGGGCTCAGGAACCAACACAGCACAGGATACAGGAACAAGTAGTAGGGCACGGAACACTTGGGAACAGGATAACATTAAGGGACCATTTGATAAGACTAACATGGGAAAACACAACAATGCTCAGGCAAGGAGTGGAGGGGCAGAGCCCTATTAATACTTCAGGGTGATCATGGCCTAATTATTGATAACTTACATGTGCGCCTATGGGACACAGCCGAGTGGAAGAGAGTTCTGGCATCTCCTAGGAAGGAGATGCCGGCCAGCACTCACAGATCCATGGCTGCGGCTGCAAAGTGGTGAGTAGGAATGGCGGTCCGCGGCCGTGGACACTACAGTATCTCCCCTCTTACGTCCCCTCTTCTTGGAACCAGAGCGAGAGAGACATTTTTTAATGAGGGTAGGGGCTGTCATGATCTGTTGGTATGTGGACCAAATGGGCCGCTCCGCCGTAGCGGGATAGCAGCTGGGCAAACAGTGTACCAAGTAAAGTCTATAGTCCGAGTAAGGGTACCTGTGGTAGTTCAGACAGTAGCGATGGTTAGGCTCAGATGGAACCTTAGCAACAGACACCAGACGTGGTGTAACACAGCAGACGTGATCGTTGGCACAACACGACTCCAACTCTCTAAGGTACAGGAAAAACGTAGCACGGGATACAGGTAGCACGAACGGGAATACTGGGAACTGGAAAACACGGGACCATTTGCAAGACTAATATGGGTAAACACTACAACGCTCAGGCATTGAGTGAAGGGGCAGGGCCCTTCTTATAGTCCAGGGTGATTAGACAATACTAAACATGTGTGCGCACTGGCCCTTTAAGGCCGGGACTGAGTGCGAGTGCGCACCCTAGTGGTCACAGCAGGCCAGGACGGCTGCATGAGCTGGCATCTCCGGGAAGGAAGGCGTCGGCAGGATGAGAGGAGTCTGTGGTCTGCGGCCGCGGACGTTACAGGTGCATTAAGGTTCTTTTCTGGCTCCCAGGACCTCTCCTCAGGACCAAACCCTCCCCAGTACACCAAATAGAAAGTCCTTCCTCGTACCCTCTTGCAGTCCAGGATCTCCTACACCTCAAACACATCAGATGAACTGCTGGGAGCAACTGCGGGACTAGTAGTCTTACTGTAGCGTTTCAGGGCCACAGGCTTCAGGAGGGACACATGAAAGGATTTGGGGATTCTGAGTGTAGGAGGCAGCCGACGCTTATAGGAGACAGGGTTTATCTGTTGTAGTATCTCAAAGGGTCCGAGGAACCTGGGAGCAAACTTGTACGAGGGCACATTTAAATGGATATTCCGTGAAGACAGCCAGACTTACCCGGAAGAACCTGAGGCGGCTCTCTTCTCCAAATATCCGCTTTTCGGTTCATGCGATCGCTTGCCAGTAGAATGGAGGATCGGTTCTGTTGCCAGCAAAAAACTTCCCAAATACAGAGTCAACAGCGGGTAACTGGTAAGTAGCCAAAACTCGAAGAGGAACTCATGGATGTTGGCCATAGACAATGAAGAACGGTGTAGAAGTAGTGGACTCACTTGTGTGGGTGTTGTATGAGAACTCGGCCCATGGAAGAAGCTATACCCAGTCATCATGCTGCATGGAGTGACTAAGATAATTCTCCATGATCTGGTTAATCCTCTCGACTTGACCATTGGATTGGGGATGGTAGGCTGAGGAAAAGTCCAACTTCACATCTAGTATTTTACAGAAAGCTCTCCAGAATTTCGAGGTGAACTGAACCCCCCGATCAGACACGATATGAAGGAGCAAGCCATGCAAGCGGAAGATGTGCTGAATAAAGAGATTAGCCTGTCGAGGTGCAGAAGGTAGGCCAGTCAGCGGAACAAAATAAGCCATCTTGAAGAACCGATCCTCCACCACCCAGACCGTATTGCATCCCGCTGAGGGAGGAAAGTCCATTGAAATATGCTGCCAGGGAGCGTTGCGCACAGGCAGAGGTTGGAGCAGACCGGCATGCTTGGAGTGAGCAACCTTGTTAGAAGCACACACAGTGCAGAAAGAGACCTTGTCCACAACATCTTTGGGTAGCGTGTGCCATCAGAAATGACGAGTAATCAGGTCTCGGGTCTTACGAACACCAGTGTGCCCAGACAGTTTAGAGCTGTGTCCCCAGTGGAGAATACTTCTCCTGTCTACCAACCGAAAAAATGTATCTAACCTGCAAAGGATTGGCAGTGACAATGCAGGACTGGTCTATGATACTTTGAAGGGACTACACCGTGTCGTCCTTCTCAAATAACCTGGACAGGGCATCGGCCCTCACATTCTTGTCAGCGGGACGGTAGTGGAGCACAAATTGGAAACGGTGAAGAACAGTGACCACCTAGCTTGACGGGGGTTCAGTCGTTGAGACGACCGGAGAAAGGTGAGGTTCTTGTCGTCAGGGTAGATCAGGATGGGGTGAGCTGCTCCCTCTATCGGAAGTCTCCACTCCTCCAGAGCCAATTTGATGGCCAGCAGCTCCCGATCCCCAATAGAATAGTTACGCTCTGCAGAGGAAAAAAGTCTCAAGTAATAGATACATACTACTGCCTTTCCTTTGGAGCTCCTCTGGAACAAAAGTGCATCTGCAACAACAGAGGAAGCGTCCACCTCCAATGAGAACTGCCGAGACACGTCAGGATGATGGAGGCTGAAGTGAAGGCTTTCTTGAGGCTAATAAATGCAGATAATGCCGCTGGAGTCCACACCCTTCTTGGTAAGGTTAGAGATGGGAGCCGTCAGTGATGAGAAGTTTGGGATAAACGCTGTATGGACCTCAGGCCTTGAGGACATGACCAATCCATTAACAGAATTTACTTTCTCAGGATCCATCTTGAGACCTTGATCCAAGATGATGTAGCCCAGGAAGGGCAGAGAATTCTTCTCAAATACGCACTTCTCCAGCTTGACATATAAATGATTCTCCCTTAATCGCAGTAGAACCTGATGGACATGCCTCCGATGAGTTGTCGGATCTGGGGAGAAAATAAAAATATCAACAAAATAGACTACAACACAAACATAGAGGAGATCTGGGAAGATATCATTGACAAATTCCTGGAAGACCGTGGGAGCGTTACACAGTCCGAAGGGCATCACCAGGTATTCATAGTGCGCGTCTTGGGTGTTAAACACTGTCTTCCACTCGTCCCCCTTGACGGATTCGGATCAAATTATCAGCCCAACACAAGTCTAATTTGGAAAAAATCCTGGCTCCTCGTATACGGTCAAACAGTTCGGATATAAGTGGCAACGGGTGGGTATTTGTTCTTGACCATGATCTGGTTGAGACCACGGTAGTCAATGGAGGGTCAAAGACATCCGTCTTTCTTATTAACGAAGAAGAACCCGACCCCTCTCCAAATTCTCCTTGATATAGGCTGGCAAGGAGAGAGGATATACTCATCCACAGAGGTAAGAGAAGCATATGGAACCAGTTCAATGGGGCAGTCATAAGTTCAATGTGGAGGCAGCATTTCAGCCTCCCTCTTGCTGAAGACATCCGCAAACTGAGCGAAATAAGGGGGTAATCCTGCTAATGACTGAGGCAGAGGAGGCTGGACAGGATGGATATGCAACAGACAGCGACTGAATCATTTGGAGCCCCATTGGAGAACCTCTCCGGAATTCAAGTCCAGGATAGGGGCATGTAGTCTAAGCCAAGGCAGGCCCAGCAGAACAGGATTGATGGCTTTGGGCAAAACAAGAAACAACATTAGTTCCGAATGAAGGGCTCCAACTAGGAGCTTCAGCGGCTTGGTCTAAGATACAATCGGATCGGGCAGATGTAGTCCATTTACCGAGGCAATAGCCAAAGATGTCTCCAGAAGAACTGTGGGCAACTGGAGATGATCCACTAGATCCTTTTGGATGAAGTTAGCCACAGACACGGAGTCAAAATAGGCAGAAACCCGGTGCAACTTCTCGCCGGATACTATGGTCAACAGAATGGTCAGCTTGGAGTTGAATTCTTTATTTGATACCATTCCGCCTAGGGTTGTCTCTCCAACCAATTCTAGGCACTGGGGTCTCTCTGGCCTCTGGGGACACAAACGCACAACATGGCCTCTGAGGCCGTAATACATAAAAAGTCCAGAAGTGCGGCTGCGTTGTCTCTCCTGTGTAGACAATTTGGTTCGGTCCATCTGCATGGTCCATCCCATCTGGTGGGATGACTGAAGAGGACAGTAGGGATTGCTGGAAAGTAGGAGCCAGCCTAGCAAATCCCCTCTCCCGGAGAACCTCGTGGGAACGCTCCCGGATCCTCATGTCAACCCAGGTGGCTAGTAGGATGAGATCGTCCAGGGTAGGTGGCAGATCACGAGCGGCCAGCTCATATTTAATCCCAGAAGACAGTCCCTGCCAGAATGTGGACACCAAAGCCTTGTTGTTCCAGGTTAGTTCAGCAGCCAGGGTACGAAACTGAATGGCATATTCGTCCACGGATAAATCTCCCTGATGTAGGGTCAGCAGGGAGGCAGCAGCAGAAGAAACTCTCCCAGGTTCCCTCAAATATCAACGGAAAGTGCACAAAACGCACTGCAAGTCACGGGTCTCTGGTCCCTGAGGCTCCCACAGTGGATTTGTCCATGCCAAGGATTTGCCAGTAAGTAGAGAGATTATGAAGGTGATCCTGGCGTCATCAGAAGAGAAAGCCCTGGCATGTAGTCAGAAGTGGATCTGGCACGGATTCAGAAATCCCCTGCAGGCCCTCGTATTTCCGTCATAGTGAGGAGGTAGCAGCAGGAAGCATCGGGGATCAGCACTGGTACAGACAGGAGGTGTAGCAGGAGGAACAGCAGGAATAGGTGTGGTGATGACTGTGGCTTGAGCAACCAGCCGATGTGCAATGGCGTTCACCGACAGGTCTTGCATCTCGGCCAGCATGGCTTCTGTCGTCAAGGTCTCAGGTTGACCAGCGGGGTCCATGGCCTGAGCGTACTGTCACGGTCTGTGGATATGTGGACTCACTAGGCCGTACCGCCCTAGCGGGGAGGCAGCTGACCAAACAACAGAGCACCCAAGCAATACAAAGTCCCACACTAGGGTACCTGAATAGCCCAGACAGTGGCCGAGGCTTTAGCACGGATGGAGGTAGGTGCAGCAGGTTGCGCCAGATGTGGCGGATAACACTGGACTTGACAGATGACACTGGACATGGCAGTAGACACTGGACATGGCAGAAGACACTGGACATGGCAGATGACACTGGACATGGCAGATGACAACATGTGCAGTAGGACACGACTCCAATACTAACAGGCTCAGGAACCAGAACACAGCATGGGATACATGTAACAGGGCACGGGTAACAACAGGAACAGGATAACACTAAGGGACCATTTGCAAGACTGACATGTGAATACTAACAACGCTCAGGCAATGAACGTTCAGGAGAATCATGGGCTAATTGATGATGATGATTCCCATGTGCGCGCACTGGCCCTTTGAGGCCGGGCACGAGCATTCGTGCGCACTCTACGGGACACAGCGGGCCCGAAATGAGCGCTGGAGTCTCCTGAGAAGAAGATTTGAGCCAGCGCTCACAAATACATGGCTGCGCCCGCCGGGCAGGTACATAAACCCGACTGTCTGCAGCCATGGACGCTACACAGTCGCATTGGCTAGGTACAGATGTAACTTTGACGGCAGAGGATGCCACACATGGTGGAGGATATCAGGCGTAGCAGATGACACCAGACGTGGTGTACGACTGCAGGTGTGACCAATGGCACAACACGACTCCAACACTCGATAGGTCTCAGGAACCAACACAGCACAGGATACAGGAACAGGTAGTAAGGCACGGGAACACTTGGGAACAGGATAACTCTAAGGGACCATTTGCTAAGACTAACATGCGAAAACACAACAACGCTCAGGCAAGAAGTGAAGGGTCAGAGCCCTATTAATAGTCCAGGGTGATCATGGGCTAATTATTGATAACTTACATGTGCACGCACTGGCCCTCTAAGGCCGGGCACCAGCGTGTGTGCTCACCCTATGGGACACAGCCGAGCGGAAGTGAGTGCTGGCGTCTCCTAGGAAGGATATGCTGGCCAGGACTTACAGATCCATGGGTAATTGTTGATAACTTACATGTGCGCGCACTGGCCCTCTAAGGCCGGGCACCAGCGTGTGCGCCCACCCTATTCTCATAGGTCTCCACAGCCGAGCGGAAGTGAGTGCTGGCATCTCCTAGGAAGGAGATGCCAGCCAGCACTCACAGATCCATGGACGCAGCCACCAAGGGGTGAGTAGGAACGGCGGTTCGTGGCCGTGGACGCTACATGGAGCTTGGTTCTGGTGCTGTATTATGTACTAAGCTTTGTTCTGGTGCTGTATTTATTTTTTTATTCATTTTATTTAAAATGTTGCAAACAGTATAAATATACAGATTAACGTAATTTTCTCAATGCACAAATCAAAGAATATAACGAAGCAAAAATAATATAGATATTCTAGGTGCAAACCTGTTGTCCATGCCGCCGTAACGATCAGGACAAATAATTAAATGTTATTGTGACATATCTCAAAGGGGCTTGTCAAGAGTCTTCCATATCAACAGAGTCAGTAGTGTTTATCCATAAGCCTCAAATTTTCCGGAACTTATCAGGACAGCCCCTATGATGCTATACTAATTTTTCATAAGGTATAACAGTGTTTACCAATGTTTTCCATTGTGAAAGTGATGGTGGTCTGTCTGCCATCCTATGTATAGCTATCACTTTTCCTTTAGAAATATGTGTGTATAGTGTGTCCATTGATCCTCGTCTAAAATTCCCAACAGCGTGATTTTAGGAGAAGTAGGTATGGGGGTAGATAGAAGGGATGTGAGAAAGTTAAATACATGTGACCAAAAGGTAGAAATGTAAGGGCAGTCCCATATGAGGTGCCAAAAATCTGCCTTCAAACAATAACATCTATGACATTCCGAGGTGGTTATTCTGCCCATTATTTGTAGTCTGGTAGGTGTTAAATATGCCTGGTGAATAATATACAATTGAATCAGTTTATTATTAATCGCCGGAGAGACTGTAAGATGAGAGCTTAAAACATCAGTCCTATCTTCAGGAGTAAGATCAGGGATCTGTACTAACCACCTATTGTACACTGGGAAGGGTGTTGAGGACACTTTCGCTGATAACAAATGAGTGTATAATGCAGATATAAGTCCTTTTGGACCTTGTTATTTTAATATGCCTATCAAGGGATATATAGATATTGCAAAAGTATTAAGTGGGAACTGAGATTGCAAGGTGTGGCAGAGCTGGAAGTATTGGTACAATTGCAGATGGGGGAGACCGTGAATTTGCTGTAACTGAAGCAAGGTGAGAAATGACATCTCCTACCATCGTCACTCCCAGACGCTGCCAAAACTGAGGATCGGGCACAGTTAGTAAGGATGGTAAAGTGGAGTTATGCCACACAGGTAAATCTGTAAGAGTATCTCCAAAATGTAATATTGTTTTAGAAGCACACCATACCGCCAATGCCACCTTATGTAGAGGGAGTACCGCGGTTGACCAAGTAAATTGAGGTTATTCTAGATAGCTAATCAGACTATTACCAGCCACCAGGGAAGCCATTAGGTGAGTCAAATCCAATGAAGGCACATCTATAAACCAATCTCGAAATCCCTGCAACTGGCCCGCGAGGTAATATAGGTATAGGTCCGACAATGCCATTCCGCCGTCTACTTTGGGACGTTGTAATGTAGCCAATTTAAGTTTAGATCTGGAAGAGCCACACACAAACTTAATGATTAAGGAGTTTAAGCAACGAAAGTATGACTGGGGGACCAAGACCGGCATATGCTGTAATATGTATAGACATTTGGGTTGAATAAACATATTAATAAGGTTAATGCGCCCTGATACTGACAAAGGTAGCTTAGACCAAAGCCTCAGTCTAGTTCCTACATGGGCCAGAAGTGGATCAATAGGGGGCACTCCCTCCGTCTGGAGAAAAAAAGGTTCAACCTGCAGAGGCGACAAGCCTTCTTTACTGTGAGAACTGTGAATCTATGGAATAGCCTACCGCAGGAGCTGGTCGCAGCAGGGACAATAGATGGCTTTAAAAAAGGCTTAGATAATTTCCTAGAACAAAAAAATATTAACTGCTATGTGTAGAAATTTTTAACTTCCCCTTTCCCATCCCACTTCCCCTTTCCCATCCCTTGGTTGAACTTGATGGACATGTGTCTTTTTTCAACCGTACAAACTATGTAACTATGTAACTATGTAATAGAGTTGGCCTTCATATCAGTGTAATCAAGAACCATAACAACTCCTAAATATGTAAAATTGGTGACCACGGCTAAACTACATTGAGAGACCAAGGGATCTGGGATTGAATTAACGGCTGTATACATTATAGCTGATTTCTGCCAATTAACTGTAATGGCGGAAGGAGGTGAAGGGAACAAGTGAGCCCTAATCTACCCACCGCCCTGTCCCTGCCTACTTGCAACGACCCGCCCTAGGCGACGGGGTACAACTTGGCGGCGGTCCCTACGCTGACTAAGTGCAAGGGAATACAAACAGGGAACAAGCAAGGGAAGGGGCAGTAGCCCACGGAACACCGTGAGGGAACGGAGTGGTGAATGAGCAGTCAGGATCAGGATGTAATTAAGTATACAAACGCAGAGCACGGAGCAGGAAGCAAGCCGGGGGCAGAGCGAAGCAGGATAAGCGGGAACTGAAGCAAGGCTGAAGCACGGCAGAAGCAGGCTGGAGCAAGGCAGCAGTGGGGCCAGGAAACCAGGAAGAATCACAAGCAATGAGGAAGAGAAAACGGCAGGTATAAATGGACAGGGGGCGGAGCTAACTCCGAATGACCAGGCCGCGATAGGCTCTCCCACTCCTGAGCCTGCCACCCTGATTGGTGGGAGCCGGTGTCAGTCTAAGAGGTCTGGCCTCAGGTGTCGATTGATTAATCCTGGGAGTATCCACAGACGTAGTGCCTGGCAGATCCTTTACAGTACTCCCCCTTTTATGAGGGGCCACCGGACCCTTACTAAGAGGACCCGGTTTAGTGGGGAAGAGAAGGTGGAACCTCCTGACCAATACCCCAGCGTCAACATCTCGAGCAGTTAACCAAGTCTTCTCCTCCGGCCCGTATCCTCTCCAATGGACCAGGTACTGGAGGGAGCCCTGGATCATCCTACTGTCCACGATCTTGGCCACCTCGAATTCCACCCCCTCAGGGGTGAGAACGGGAACAGGAGGTTTCCTCGAGGGAGCCAAGAACGGGGAGCAGCATTTAAGGAGGGAGGCATGAAAGACGTCGTGTATGCGAAAGGATGGGGGCAGCTCCAGACGGAAGGATACAGGGTTGAGGACTACAATGACCTTATAAGGCCCAATAAATCGGGGAGCAAACTTCCTGGACGGGACCTTAAGGCGCAAGTTCCTAGACGACAACCACAACAGATCCCGACGACAAACCGGGGGTTAGCAGAACGTCTTCTATCAGCCTGAATCTTTTGTACGCTCTGGGACGCCTCTAGGTTCTTCTGAACCTGGGCCCAGACTGTGCACAGTTCCCGATGAACGTCCTCTACCGCGGGATTATTGGAACAGACAGGAGAAATGGAGGAGAACCGTGGATTAAACCCGAAATTACAGAAAAACGGGGAGACCCCTGACGAGTTACTGACCCGGTTATTCAGGGAAAATTCGGCGAGGGGAAGGAATGAGACCCAATCAAATTGACAGTCAGAGATGAAACACCTTAAATATTGTTCCAGGGATTGATTAGTCCTTTCCGTTTGGCCATTAGTTTCGGGATGGAAGGCGGAGGAGAAGGACAGATCAATCTCCAACTTTTTACAAAAAGCTCTCCAAAATAAGGAAACAAATTGTACCCCTCTGTCAGAAACGATATTGACTGGGGCCCCATGGAGACACAGAATGTGTTTAACAAACAAAGAAGCTAACGTCTCGGCGTTAGGTAGTTTCTTAAGGGGCACAAAGTGGCACATCTTGCTGAAGCGGTCTACTACCACCCACACCACCGACTTGCCCTGAGATGGAGGCAAATCGGTGATAAAATCCATGGAGATATGGGTCCAAGGTCTCTAGGGAATGGGCAAAGAACATAGTAAGCCCGCAGGTCGGGACCTAGGGGTCTTGGACCTAGCACAAACCTCACAAGCGGCGACGTAAGCCCTAACGTCCTTAGGCAACCCAGGCCACCAATAGTTTCTGGTAATGAGGTGTTTGGTACCCAAGATGCCAGGATGACCATATAGTGCGGAGTCATGGTTTTCCCTGAGTACCCTTAGCCGGTATTGCAGGGGGACAAACAGCTTGTCCCCAGGGAGGTTCCCGGGAGCAGAACCTTGATCAGCCGCAATGTCAAAGGCTAAATCAGAATCAGTGGCAGAAACGATTATACCAGGGGGTAAAATACAAGCAGGATCCTTCTCAGCAGGAGGATTGGCCATGAAACTATGTGACAGTGCATCAGCCTTAATATTTTTGGACCCAGCCCTATAAGTAACCACGAAGTTAAATCTGGTAAAGAATAGCGCCCATCGAGCTTGTCTAGGATTAAGCCTCCGGGCAGATTCTTGTGGTCAGCAAGGACCGTTACCTGGTGTCTGGCCCCCTCCAGGAAGTGACGCCACTCTTCAAAAGCCCATTTAATGGCTAAAAGTTCGCGGTTGCCAATATCATAGTTACTCTCCGTGGGCGAAAACTTCCTAGAGAAGTAAGCACAGGGGCGGAGATGGGTGAGGGAGCTGGTACCCTGGGACAAGACGGCCCCACTCCCACCTCGGACGCGTCAACCTCCACAATAAATGGCTCCCTTTGGTTGGGCTGAACCAGCACGGGGGCCGAGATAAAGCACTTCTTGAGGGTCTCAAAAGCCTGGACGGCCTCAGGAGGCCAGTGGAGGACATCAGCACCCTTGCGAGTGAGGTCCGTAAGAGGCTTAGCGACGACCGAGAAGTTGGCAATAAATCTCCTGTAATAGTTAGCGAACCCCAAAAAACACTGTAGCGCCTTCAGGGAGGCAGGTTGGACCCATTCCGCCACAGCCTGAACCTTGGCAGGGTCCATGCGGAATTCATGAGGAGTGAGGATTTTACCCAAAAATGGTATCTCCTGTACCCCAAACACACATTTTTCGATTTCCGCAAACAGATTATTTTCCCGGAGGACCTGGAGGACCTTCCTGACATGCTCCACGTGGGAGGACCAGTCATTGGAAAACACTAGTATGTCATCAAGGTACACTACAAGAAAATTTCCCAGGTAATCTCTCAGAATTTCATTAATAAAATTCTGGAAGACAGCAGGGGCATTACACAACCCAAAGGGCATGACCAGGTATTCGAAATGACCTTCGGGCGTGTTGAACGCAGTCTTCCACTCATCCCCCTCTTTGATGCGGATAAGGTTATACGCCCCCCGTAGATCGAACTTAGAGAACAATTGGGCCCCCTGAACCTGATTAAAAAGATCTGGAATCAAAGGAAGGGGATACTGGTTCCTTACTGTGACCTTATTCAAGTTCCGATAGTAAATGCATGGCCTAAGACCACCATCCTTCTTCCCCAGGATGAAGAAGCCAGCACCTACAGGTGAAGTCGAGGGGTGAATGAAACCCTTGGCCAGGCATTCTTGGATATACTCCCTCATGGCTTCACGTTCAGGACATGAAAGATTAAATATCCTACCCTTAGGAAGCTTAGCACCTGGTACCAAATCGATGGCGCAATCGTAATCTCTATGAGGGGGCAACACCTCGGAGGCCTCCTTAGAAAAAACATCAGCGAAGTCCTGAACAAACTCAGGTAGCGTGTTTACCTCCTCACGGGGAGAAATAGAGTTAACCGAAAGACATGATGTCAGGCATTCACTACCCCATTTGGTGAGATCCCCAGTATTCCAATCAAACGTGGGATTATGCAGCTGCAACCAGGGAAGACCTAATACCAGATCGGACGATAATCCCTGCATCACCAGTACAGAGCACTGCTCCAAATGCATGGAGCCAACAAGGAGTTCAAAAACAGGAGTATGCTGCGTAAAATAACCATTAGCAAGAGGAGTGGAGTCGATACCCACTACCGGGACAGGATAAGGCAAATCAATAAAAGGCATTTTTAGAGACATAGCAAATTCCACAGACATGATATTAGCAGATGAGCCAGAATCCACGAAGGCACTGCCAGTGGCAGACCGGCCAGCAAACGAGACCTGAAAGGGAAGCAAAATTTTATCGTGTTTCATATTAACGGGAAATACCTGTGCGCCCAAGTGACCTCCCCGATGATCACTTAGGAGCGGAAGTTTTCCGGCTGCTTATTCTTGCGCCTGGGACAGGTGTTCAGTTGATGCTTGTCATCCCCACAATAGAAGCAGAGACCATTCTTCCTGCGGAACTCTCTACGTTGTCGAGGGGACATGGAGGCCCCGAGTTGCATAGGTACCTCCGAGTCTTCCGTGGAAGAGCGAGGAGACGGGACCTCGGGGGGGGATCGCAGGGAAGTCAGAGGGGAAAACACTGAAACGTTCAAGCTGACGTTCCCTGAGACGTCGGTCAAGTCGTACTGCTAGGGCCATAACCTGGTCTAGGGAGTCAGAAGAGGGGTAGCTAACAAGCAGATCCTTCAGGGCGTCAGATAATCCTAACCTAAACTGGCACCTTAGGGCCAGGTCATTCCACCGAGAAGCTACGCACCACTTTCTAAAATCAGAACAGTATTCCTCAACAGGTCTCCTACCCTGACGTAAGGTCACCAGCTGACTCTCGGCTAAGGCAGTCCTGTCAGTCTCGTCGTAAATGAGTCCGAGGGCAGAGAAAAAACGATCAACGGAGGAAAGTTCAGGGGCGTCAGGAGCCAAGGAGAAGGCCCACGCTTGGGGCCCTTCCTGGAGTCGGGATATAATGATTCCCACCCGCTGGTTCTCGGAACCTGAGGAGTGAGGTTTTAGACGGTAGTAAAGTCTGCAACTCTCCCGGAAGGAGAGAAAAGTCTTACGGTCCCCTGAGAACCGGTCAGGTAACTTAAGGTCAGGTTCTAGAGGTGAGGTGAGGGGTACTACTATGGCAGCATCAGACTGGTTGACCGTCTGAGCCAGGGCCTGGACCTGTAGGGAGAGGCTCTGCATCTGCTGGGTCAGGGTCTCAAGGGGGTCCATGATAGCGTCAGCGTAGGAGAAATGGTAGACTAGGTATGGGCTTGTGATTATGTAATGGCGGAAAGAGGTGAAGGGAACAAGTGAGCCCTAATCTACCCACCGCCCTGTTCCTGCCTACTTGCAACGACCCGCCCTAGGCGACGGGGTACAACTTGGCGGCGGTCCCTACGCTGACTAAGTGCAAGGGAATACAAACAGGGAACAAGCAAGGGAAGGGGCAGTAGCCCACGGAACACCGTGAGGGAACGGAGTGGTGAACGAGCAGTCAGGATCAGGATGTAATGAAATATACAAACGCAGAGCACGGAGCAGGAAGCAAGCCGGGGGCAGAGCGAAGCAGGATAAGCGGGAACTGAAGCAAGGCTGAAGCACGGCAGAAGCAGGCTGGAGCAAGGCAGCAGTGGGGCCAGGAAACCAGGAAGAATCACAAGCAATGAGGAAGAGAAAACGGCAGGTATAAATGGACAGGGGGCGGAGCTAACTCCGACTGACAAGGCCGCGATAGGCTCTCCCACTCCTGAGCCTGCCACCCTGATTGGTGGGAGCCGGTGTCCGTCTAAGAGGTCTGGCCTCAGGTGTCGATTGATTAATCCTGGGAGTATCCACAGACGTACTGCCTGGCAGATCCTTTACATTAACCCTCAGCCCAGAAAATTGCGAAAAGGTATCAAGCAATCAAACAGTGTGACCAAAAGACTCATGAGGGTTGCGCAGAAAGAGAACCATATCATCAGTGTACAAGCCCACCACAGTAGTCCTTCCCTCCCACTGCACATCATTTGTCATAGGGGTGGATCTCAATCTAATAGCTATGGCTTCTATGGCAATAGCAAATAAAACCGGAGAAAGGGGGCATGCCTGCCTTGTACCTCGCGCAAGAGGAAAAAAGTCAGAGGGGATACCATTAACCACCACGTTAGTTATAGGGGATTTATAGAGAAGTTGGATCCATGATATAAATTTAGGACCAAAGCCAAAGCGTTGAAGGCAAGCCAGAAGAAAGGGCCGTTCAACAGAGTCGAATGCCTTCATAGTATCTAGCGAAGCGACAGCCCAGGGCAAATTGCATGTTCTACCCATCAGAATAAGTGTCTGTACGCGTTTAATATTTATGGTAGTAGATTTACCTGGCATGAATCCAGTTTGGCCAGGATGAATAAATGTTAGGATAACTTGATTCAGTCGCTTCGCCAATATTTTTGTTAGGATTCTATATTCTACATTTACCAGAGAGATTGGACTGTAAGAACCACAAACAAACACCCCCCCCCCCAAAAAAAAAATCTATCGGAGTTTTCTCATTCCTAGCTTTACACATCGAACACGCAATATATACATTTTTTAAATAGGAAAGCATTTGATGTTTATTTGTTAGGCCCTGTTCACATGGAGTATTTTGACGAGTTTTTGGGCGCGGAAACCGCTCCGCAAAACTCGTCAAATACCGGCCAAAAATGCCTCCCGAGAAAGAAGGGACATGCCCTATCTTCGCGCGTTTACACCTCTGACCTCCCATTGACATCAATGGCAGGAAGAGAAAGCGTATTTCGCTGAGTTTTTTGCCCGTAGCACTCAATGGCCACGAGCGAAAAACTCGGTGAAAATCGCGGCAAACGACGTGCAGGAAGGACAAAATTTGCCTCGAAATCCCAAACAGAATTTTGAGGCAGAATTTTCCTCCTGCAATAAACTCAGTGTGAACACAGCCTTAAAGTGCTGTTTGAAGTATGGAAAATATTTAAAGAATTATTCTTACTGCCAATCAGTGCAGTGCAAATAGTACAGTCTGCATTGCACTGCCCCATATCTTTCCTCGGCAGCCAGTCTCATTTGTGGCGCCACTCTCTGCAATTACATTCAGGCCAGTCCAGGACGGATCGCGCTTAGCGCTGTTTTGAAGCGGCACGTCCTGGGCTGGTTTCTTTGCTCTACCTGCTGTATTGTTGTGGTCTGCCTGTGCTGGCTCGATGCCAGTGGTGGATTAATATGATCTTAGGCCCTGGGCTGTACACAAGCTATGGGCCCACATCCCACAGGTATGTCTCACCTACATGTCAAAGTACATCACATGCCACTCTGCAGACTGTCTCTTAGCCTGATCATCTGCTGCCACACTCACACTTTCCCACAGCCCCCACCACAGTAATTTACATAGATTGTAAGACCAACATTACCAATAATACCCCATACTGAATAATACCTCCATACTGTTACTGAATAATACCTCCATACTGTTACTGAATAATACCTCCATACTGTTACTGAATAATACCTCCATACAGTTACTGAATAATACCTCCATACAGTTACTGAATAATAATAATACCTCCATACTGTTACTGAATAATACCTCCATACAGTTACTGAATAATACCTCCATACTGTTACTGAATAATACCCCCATACTGTTACTGAATAATACCTCCATACTGTTACTGAATAATACCCCCATACAGTTACTGAATAATACCCCCATACAGTTACTGAATAATACCCCCCAACAGTTACTGAATAATACCCCCATACAGTAACTGAATAATACCCCCATACTGTTACTGAATAATACCCCCATACTGTTACTGAATAATACCTCCATACTGTTACTGAATATTACCCCCATACTGTTACTGAATAATACCCCCATACTGTTACTGAATAATACCTCCATACTGTTACTGAATAATACCCCCATACTGTTACTGAATAATACCCCCATACTGTTACTGAATAATACCCCCATACTTCTTACTGAATAATACCTCCATACTGTTACTGAATAATACCTCCATACTGTTACTGAATAATACCCTCATACTGTTACTGAATAATACTTCCATACTGTTACTGAATAATACCTCCATACAGTTACTGAATAATACCTCCATACAGTTACTGAATAATACCTCCATACAGTTACTGAATAATACCCCCATACTGTTACTGAATAATACCTCCATACTGTTACTGAATAATACCCCCATACTGTTACTGAATAATATCCCCATACAGTTACTGAATAATATCCCCATACAGTTACTGAATAATACCCCCAAACTGTTACTGAATAATACCCCCATACTGTTACTGAATAATACCTCCATACTGTTACTGAATAATACCCCCATACTGTTACTGAATAATACCTCCATACTGTTACTGAATAATACCTCCATACTGTTACTGAATAATACCTCCATACTGTTACTGAATAATACCTCCATACTGTTACTGAATAATACCTCTATACTGTTACTGAATAATACCTCCATACAGTTACTGAATAATACCTCCATACTGTTACTGAATAATACCCCCATACAGTTACTGAATAATACCCCCATACAGTTACTGAATAATACCCCCCAACAGTTACTGAATAATACCCCCATACAGTAACTGAATAATACCCCCATACTGTTACTGAATAATACCCCCATACTGTTACTGAATAATACCTCCATACTGTTACTGAATAATATCCCCATAGAGTAACTGAATAATATCCCCATAGAGTAACTGAATAATATCCCCATACAGTTACTGAATAATACCCCCATACAGTTACTGAATAATACCCCCATACAGTTACTGAATAATACCCCCATACAGTTACTGAATAATACCCCTATACTGTTACTGAATAATACCCCCATAATGTTACTGAATAATACCTCCATACAGTTACTGAATAATACCTCCATACTGTTACTGAATAATACCCCCATACTGTTACTGAATAATACCTCCATACTGTTACTGAATAATATCCCCATACAGTTACTGAATAATATCCCCATACAGTTACTGAATAATACCCCCATACAGTTACTGAATAATACCCACATACAGTTACTGAATAATACCCCCAAACTGTTACTGAATAATACCCCCATACTGTTACTGAATAATCCCTCCATACTGTTACTGAATAATACCTCCATACTGTTACTGAATAATACCCCCATACTGTTACTGAAGAATACCTCCATACTGTTACTGAATAATACCCCCATACTGTTACTGAATAATACCTCCATACAGTTACTGAATAATACCTCCATACTGTTACTGAATAATACCTCCATACTGTTACTGAATAATACCTCCATACAGTTACTGAATAATACCTCCATACTGTTACTGAATAATACCCCCATACTGTTACTGAATAATACCCCCATACTGTTACTGAATAATACCTCCATACTGTTACTGAATAATACCCCCATACTGTTACTGAATAATATCCCCATACAGTTACTGAATAATATCCCCATA
Source organism: Rhinoderma darwinii (assembly GCF_050947455.1). NCBI lineage: Eukaryota > Metazoa > Chordata > Amphibia > Anura > Rhinodermatidae > Rhinoderma > Rhinoderma darwinii. The sequence continues at coordinate 92,871,063 of NC_134692.1, read as the reverse complement.
CAGTTACTGAATAATACCCCCATACAGTTACTGAATAATACCCCCATACAGTTACTGAATAATACCCCCATACTGTTACTGAATAATACCCCCATACTGTTACTGAATAATACCCCCATACTGTTACTGAATAATACCCCCATACTGTTACTGAATAATATCCCCATACAGTTACTGAATAATATCCCCATACAGTTACTGAATAATACCCCCATACAGTTACTGAATAATACCCCCATACAGTTACTGAATAATACCCCCATACAGTTACTGAATAATACCCCCATACTGTTACTGAATAATACCCCCATACTGTTACTGAATAATACCTCCATACTGTTACTGAATAATACCCCCATACTGTTACTGAATAATATCCCCATACAGTTACTGAATAATACCCCCATACAGTTACTGAATAATACCCCCATACAGTTACTGAATAATACCCCCATACAGTTACTGAATAATACCCCCATACTGTTACTGAATAATACCCCCATACTGTTACTGAATAATACCTCCATACTGTTACTGAATAATACCCCCATACTGTTACTGAATAATACCCCCATACTGTTACTGAATAATACCTCCATACTGTTACTGAATAATACCTCCATACTGTTACTGAATAATACCCCCATACTGTTACTGAATAATACCCCCATACTTCTTACTGAATAATACCTCCATACTGTTACTGAATAATACCTCCATACTGTTACTGAATAATACCCTCATACTGTTACTGAATAATACCCCCATACTGTTACTGAATAATACCTCCATACTGTTACTGAGTAATACCTCCATACTGTTACTGAATAATACCTCCATACTGTTACTGAATAATATCCCCATACAGTTACTGAATAATATCCCCATACAGTTACTGAATAATACCCCCATACAGTTACTGAATAATACCCCCATACAGTTACTGAATAATACCCCCATACAGTTACTGAATAATACCCCCATACTGTTACTGAATAATACCCCCATACTGTTACTGAATAATACCTCCATACTGTTACTGAATAATACCTCCATACTGTTACTGAATAATACCCCCATACTGTTACTGAATAATATCCCCATACAGTTACTGAATAATACCCCCATACAGTTACTGAATAATACCCCCATACAGTTACTGAATAATACCCCCATACAGTTACTGAATAATACCCCCATACTGTTACTGAATAATACCCCCATACTGTTACTGAATAATACCTCCATACTGTTACTGAATAATACCCCCATACTGTTACTGAATAATACCCCCATACTGTTACTGAATAATACCTCCATACTGTTACTGAATAATACCTCCATACTGTTACTGAATAATACCCCCATACTGTTACTGAATAATACCCCCATACTTCTTACTGAATAATACCTCCATACTGTTACTGAATAATACCTCCATACTGTTACTGAATAATACCCTCATACTGTTACTGAATAATACCCCCATACTGTTACTGAATAATACCTCCATACTGTTACTGAGTAATACCTCCATACTGTTACTGAATAATACCTCCATACTGTTACTGAATAATACCTCCATACTGTTACTGAATAATACCTCCATACTGTTACTGAATAATACCTCCATACTGTTACTGAATAATACCCCCATACGGTTACTGAATAATACCTCCATACAGTTACTGAATAATACCTCCATACTGTTACTGAATAATACCCCCATACTGTTACTGAATAATACCCCCATACTGTTACTGAATAATATCCCCATACAGTAACTGAATAATATTCCCATACAGTTACTGAATAATATTCCCATACAGTTACTGAATAATACCCCCATACAGTTACTGAATAATACCCCCATACAGTTACTGAATAATACCCCCATACTGTTACTGAATAATACCCCCATACTGTTACTGAATAATACCTCCATACAGTTACTGAATAATACCTCCATACTGTTACTGAATAATACCCCCATACTGTTACTGAATAATACCTCCATACTGTTACTGAATAATACCCCCATACTGTTACTGAATAATACCCCAAAACTGTTACTGAATAATACCCCCATACTGTTACTGAATAATCCCTCCATACGGTTACTGAATAATACCCTCATATTGTTACTGAATAATACCCCCATACTGTTACTGAATAATACCTCCATACTGTTACTGAATAATACCCCCATACTGTTACTGAATAATACCTCCATACTGTTACTGAATAATACCTCCATACTATTACTGAATAATACCTCCATACTGTTACTGAATAATACCTCCATACTGGTACTGAATAATACCTCCATACTGTTACTGAATAATACCCCCATACTGTTACTGAATAATACCTCCATACAGTTACTGAATAATACCTCCATACTGTTACTGAATAATACCCCCATACTGTTACTGAATAATACCTCCATACTGTTACTGAATAATACCCCCATACTGTTACTGAATAATATCCCCATACAGTAACTGAATAATATCCCCATACAGTTACTGAATAATACCCCCATACAGTTACTGAATAATACCCCCATACTGTTACTGAATAATACCCCCATACTGTTACTGAATAATACCTCCATACTGTTACTGAATAATACCCCCATACTGTTACTGAATAATACCCCCATACTGTTACTGAATAATACCTCCATACTGTTACTGAATAATACCTCCATACTGTTACTGAATAATACCTCCATACTGTTACTGAATAATATCCCCATACAGTTACTGAATAATACCCCCATACAGTTACTGAATAATACCCCCATACAGTTACTGAATAATACCTCCATACTGTTACTGAATAGTACCCCCATACTGTTACTGAATAATACCCCCATACTGTTACTGAATAATACCTCCATACTGTTACTGAATAATACCTCCATACTGTTACTGAATAATACCTCCATACTGTTACTGAATAATATCCCCATACAGTTACTGAATAATACCCCCATACAGTTACTGAATAATACCCCCATACAGTTACTGAATAATACCTCCATACTGTTACTGAATAGTACCCCCATACTGTTACTGAATAATACCCCCATACTGTTACTGAATAATACCTCCATACTGTTACTGAATAATACCCCCATACTGTTACTGAATAATACCCCCATACTGTTACTGAATAATACCTCCATACGGTTACTGAATAATACCCCCATACTGTTACTGAATAATACCTCCATACGGTTACTGAATAATACCCCCATACTGTTACTGAATAATACTTCCATACGGTTACTGAATAAAACTACCAAACCATGATCACATATTACTACAACATAGTGTCAGAAAAAACCCACCATACTGTTAGTGAATAAATCACACTATATATAGACCAATATTACCACCATATAGTGACCTTATAGAGGTAGATGCCAGTTATACACAAGATGTCTGCAGACCATATAAGTGATTACAGTATAGTTATATTGTCAGGGATCATTACTATGTATATTGTCTGAAAAATATTATCCTCACACATATGTATATACATTTCAGTTCTTTGTGTAATATACTGATATATATAACAAGTTCTTTGTTCATGTCGGACACACCTATGGAAGACACCGCCCCCTGGAATGCAAAGAGGAGTGTGCAGAAGAATGTATAGGAAAAGTTACAGCTGGGGAGCGAATAGAATTTAAGCAAGTCACACATCTATAGGGAGGGGCATGTGTCTTCTCTGTGTGTGTTTCTTTGTTCTGAATAAAGTTCAGTTCCTCCTGGCTGACATTGAAACTGTACCTCAGACATTTGTGTGGTGTACTTCTCTCCAGGCATGCCTTCAGCTTTCAATTTACAGAGGTGGTTATTCGGTGTGAAATACGGACCTGACAATATCGAGTGACTATTGTGGCAAATTTAAGTTTTTAAAATTTTTATACTGCTTTTTTTTTGGTAGGTTCCGCTGGAGCGTTTGGACTACATCGTAGATTCATTGGACTACTCCGATGATCTACTTTAAAAAAAAAAAAAATGGTGAAAGAGGGTTGCAAGGGGGAGTTTAGATTTCAATAAAAGTTTTTCTTATGTCTGTTTTTTTTAATACTTTATTATGGCCTTAGTAATGGCTGCTGTCTGATTGAGAGCGTCCATTACTAAGAAGGGGCTTCGTGTTAGCCAGTAAAAAGGCTATCACTAACGCCTATTATTACCCTGGTCCTCACTGCCACGAGGGGAGTACGATCCAGTACCCGACCATCTGAAGCGACGGTAAGGCAGCAGGGCGGTCACAGGCTGGTTTTACCAGGCTGGAAATGGATAAAAACCGTGGCCCTTCCCACCCTGGGGATGCTAGGTTGCAGCTTCTTTATTGTATCTGGCTGGTTGTGAAAAATAGCGGGAACCCCACGTCTTTTAAAAAAAAAAAATAATAGAAAAAAAATTACGTGAGATCCCCTCCATTTTTCATAACCAGCCAGATACAATAAAGCAGCAGTAGCCTAGCATTACCAGGATGGGAAGGGCCATGGTTTTTGGCCATTTCGAGCCTGGTAGTACCAGCCTGCGGCCACCCCAGTGCCCGCCCTTTTCTTCAGACGGTCGGGTGCTGGATCGTACCCAGCTCTTCCCAGTACTCCTGGTGGCGGTGGGTACCGGGGTAATAATAGGGGTTAGTGCTAGCCTTATTACTGGCTAACACTAAGCCACTTCTTAGTAATGGACGCTCTCAATCAGACAGCAGCCATTACTAAGGCGGTAATGAAGTATTAAAAAACAGAGACATAAAGAAATGTATTTTATTGAAATGACAACTCTTCCACACAATCCAGTTTAACCATTTTATTAAAAAAATAAAAATAAAGCTTAAATCAGCGAAGTAGTCCAACGAATCTACGACGTAGTCCAAATGGTCCAGCGGAACCTGCAAAACAAAAATGAGCAGTATGAAAAATAAAAATAAAGTTGGCTGCCCCCACAGAATTACAAACATATGAATAAATAGCTACCTTCGGAAACATATTAAAATAATTAGAAAAATTAGGCCCATAAAATAAAACATATCAAATAAAAAAAAAAATTATAACACCTTTTTTTTAAAGAGAACCTTTCACCTCCCCATACATATGCAGCTGAGATCAGCATGTAATGGGGAGGGCTGCACAAACCCTGGGGCACTTTACATTTTTTTTCTAGCCTCCTTCGTTATTTAGATATCAGTGCTGTAATATTTGGCGCCCGATATTTAAATAACCCCATGAACTGTCAATGGGGAGGTAATTGGCAAGGGGGCGTGTAACATTGCCATGACACTGTCCAATCAGCTACGGTCAGCGTTACAGCAAGAGCTGGAGAGAGCGTGTGCGCGCAGCTCCGCCACCACTAAGGAACACAAGAGGAGAAGAAGAGTGTGAATTCTTCTTCTTCTTTTCCATGGCATCAGAGCTGTGCGCGCACGCACGATCTCACTCTTTAGCTCTCGGCAGACAAGGACGATAAGACTGATCTCTCACCTGAGATCACAGTCTTGTACTTGCCTGCCGAGAGCTGAAGAGTGAGAGCGTGCGCGCGCACATGATCTCCTCTCTCCAGCTCTTGCTGTTGACATTGTCTGTAGCGGATTGTGCAGTGTCACAGCGATGTTACACGCCCCCTTGCCAATTACCGCCCCATTGGCAGTTCATGGGGTTATTTAAATATCGGGCGCCAAATATTACAGCACCGATATCTAAGTAAGGAAAGAGGGTAGGAAAAATAATATAAAGTGCCCCAGAGTTTGTGCAGCCCTGACCATTACATGCTGCACTCAAATGCACGCTGATATGAAGTGAAACACAAAGTTATATGTAGTAAATGATCCTTGAAGACCAAATAACTAGGTGTAACTTCAGTGGTCGCTGACCACGAACTCCTCTCATCCTGCCGACACCTTTCTCTCCAGAGATGCCAGCACATGCGGCCGTCCTGTTCCGCAGTTACCACTAGGGTGCGCGCGCAAGCTCAGTCCTGCCTTAAAGAGCCAGAGCGCACACATGTGTGAGATTGAGCTGATTGCTCCCAGATCACCCTGGACTATAAGCAGGGCCCTGCCCCTTCCTTCATTGCCTGAGCATTGTTTATACCTACCCGTTTTAGTCTTTGCATATGGTCCCTTGAGTGTTTTCCAGTTCCCAATGTTCCCTTTCCCGCTACCTGTATCCCATGCTTCCATGTTCCTGCACTGTACAGAGTTGGAGTCGTGTTGTGTCGCCCACTACACCCGCTGTGTTTCACAGCACCTATTGTCTGCCTGCTACCAGAGTTCCATCCGAGCCTAAGCCATTGCTACTGTCTGAATTGCCACAGGTGCCTTTATCCGAACTATAGACATTGACTTTATACCTTGTTTGGCCAGCTGCTATCCCGCTACGGACCAGTGGGTCCACATACTAACAGATCGTGACACTAGGCAGTCCACCACAAGCGAACATGCAGTCCCAGTGCAGTGAGTAGGTGATCCAAAACAGTGGCAGAGATTAACTATGTATATACACAAAAAATGGCTCCGTTAGGCCGTAGCTCACTACCCAGACATTTGTAATGGCGGAATCTCAGGGCCTTCTCTGGAAGAAATCAAAACTGCCGCCTCTGACTAAGCCAGAGCTCTGTACTGTTGTCCTGTAACGTGGGCATCAGAGCAATTATGTTCAAATCTTGTGCGCCACGAGGAGCAAAGTCCACACGTAACCGGGACCTGATAGAGAAGACCAATCTACACCGGAGAGAAGTCGAGGAGTGTCAGACACAAATAGCGTACCTCCGATGCAAGTGAATGCAGGTCTATTGCCGTCTCCGAAGCTGGGTAAGTATCGGGCGGGAGCACGCCGGATGTAGGCTGCAGAGGAGTAACAGGCTGCCGTTCACTTTCTTTGTTCACAAGGCAAATGGTGTCTCGACCGAACCGCTCCAGACAGCTTGTGGGGGAAAAAATGTAAGTCCAGAGTCTGTCCAGTCCCCATAAATTGAGGTACCAGCCAGGATGTCAGGAGATTCAACAGGATAAATCACGGTCACCGAGAGCTCAGCTCAGATGCGACCGTCCATTTTGCTTGCTGGCCACGCCAATCCTGGTGCTGTGTTTATGTACTGAGCTTGGTTCTGTTGATAGAGCCCCCCCATATATAGTGCCCCCCATGTAGATAATGCCACTCACAATGTTTACTGAAAAGAAACTTTACATACCTGTTCCTATTCACGCGCCGTCTTCTAGCGATGCAGGCCTCTTCTTCCCAGACCTGCTCCTTAGCAACAACGCAGGGCACGAAGATGTCATTGCGCTATCTGCATCATTGAGAGGTGCTGAATGTTAGGGCGAGAAACTGATGTTCCCTGCCCTGCCAACGGTAGTGAATCTTTCAATTATATCTGCGTCCTATAGAAGCAGATACAATTTTAGTGAAGGACAGGGTGGCGGCTGTTAGCTTTTGTGGCGCTACCGCCGCCCCAGAGAGGGATCAGGCTACCGTCTGAGGCGAAAGGCTCAGCCTTGCCTCATGGCAGGTGCGGCCCTGGCTGTGCAAATTCCAATGCAGTCTAGGACAACCTCCACTCAGGTCTCCAACAGTGGCCTGCAAGATGTAGGTGGATCTTTGGATTGGCACAATTTTTTGTCCAGTTTGTCGCTTTATAGACCAGACAGTTTAGTCATTTTTGTATGTGCTGGTAAAAATGGGTATATAAATGGGCTCCTCTTTGCATTACATTAATTTTGATTATAGCATGTATGATTTCGGTTGATGTTATGAAATTTTGTTTTCTAATCCTTGTATTATTTTTCAGCCAATATATTTCCAAAAGGGTGTGGAACTTTGTTACTGTATTTGTTTTCAGCATTTGACACCATATCGCTGCGGCTAATACAGGTAGTGCCATTGCTGGTTGGTCTACAGGGCATTTCCTGTTATCATAGCTGTTATTGGCAGATCAATACAGGCTTTTACCATTCTGTAAGTGGTTAATATGTAGATTGAATAGTCCTGATCATTGCCCATTTCTTACTCCATTTCTGTTCTATTCTGTTATCTTCCACTCTTTTGTATATTAAATGTATAATGTATTTAATGACCTTTTCCCTTTTACTATTAATTTTGATTGCGTATCCCACATTTTTTATAAACTTTCCTCTAACTTAATATGCTGTTATAACGTTGATGCAATCCGGAGGGAGGACCTGTTTTTAGTCTCATAACGTACTCCTATATTTCTATTATATTACTTCAGAATAACTTACTCCACCTTATGAAGGGCACATTTGTCCCCCAATAATTTGTTACGAGTGATTATAACTCTTTTAGAGATAATCTTTAAAGCAGCGAATAACACCCTTGTTTTTCCCCAAGAGACTGCACTTATTGTTCAACAAATTTCTTCTGTGATATTCTGGACCAAAGAGAGCTGTAATTGTCAGTAGCATACAAGTATCCTTTCTTTTTTTTATATATTTGATATATTTTATTTTATCAAAAAGCAACATCCAACAATTGGTATTATATAAGCCGTTCCATTATACAGTTGTTTCTAACCCCATATCCCCCACCCCCACCAGAGGGGAAAAATAAATAAATAATAATAAAAAAATTAAAAATCAGTTATTGTGGGAACCTCAGATGATATCCACCGTTACATTAATGTGATTCAAGCAATTAATAACACTCTCAAAATTGCCATTGAGTCACATTTAGTTACCTTTAAACTAGAGGGATCTCCCAAAACGATCAGAGTGGGGTCCATAGGCACTTCCACTCCCATTACCGGCTTAATTTCCTCTGTAACCAACTGCCAATATCTCCAAAGTTTTGGCCATTTCCAGTACAAGTAGGAAAGATCTCCATATAAGTATTGACATTTAGGGCACTTTGCAGTGGTTCTATATCCCATCTGGACCAATTTATGTGGTTAAAAATTTAGCCGATTTACTATACACCACTGCGTTATTCTATGGGAAAAGTTATTAGAACTTATTTTTATGGAACTATATACTTTATCCCATTTTATTTGATTCTCCCCACCAATATCTCTTTCCCACTTTGTCCTACTTGGCAGATTTTTACTACCCACATTGAACCCCAATAATAGCTTATACAATTTAGATAAGTGTCCTTTGACCCTATTTGACAAAAGCATGCTCAGTATTTTACTATCAGACACTCTTGGAAACGGCAGAAGAAACAGAAAAAAACTGTAATCCAGCTCTTGGAGGTAAGCAAAAGGAATCTAGGTTCCAATTTTATTTGTATAACAAATTTATAAAGATCAAAGTGCAAGAAAAAGGGTGAATCGCATTCGTTTGTCCGCCTACGTGTTTCAGACACATCCTGTGTCCTTAACCACTTCCTGACCGCCCACAGTAAATTCACGACGGCACTTGCTGGGCTCTGTGAAGCGCCAACGTGAATTCACGGTGTGTGTTAAAAGCGCGATCCGGGTGTCTCAGAGTAGCGCTGACACCTGGATCGCGCTGTTAACCCCTGCCTCTGGTCCTGGAGGCATGATCAGGACATAATTGATTCAGGTCCCGATCATGTGATCGCAGGGAAAGTTTGTTGTAGCAACGAACTGAAAAGTTTGTTATTATAACAAACTGGAAATTTTCTTGCTACAACAAACTTTCCCGGGGACCAATTGCGGGTGCTGCCGTCGGTTGCATGGTGATACCGGAGGCCATACAACAGCCTCCAGGTCTGCCATGCACGGCAGCCTATGAGTACCAGCCGTAGGCCGGTCCTCATAGGCTTCCTGTCAGTGTGACTCTCAGCGTCACACTGACAGTTTATAATATGTTACACTACCTAGGTAGTGTAATGTATTATAGCAGCTATCAGTGCTGAAGGTCTTCAAGTAAAAAGTAAAAAAAAAAGTAATAAAAATGTTTTATAAAAGTGTAAAAACAAGTTATAAGTTACAAAAACAAAAAATGCTTTTTTTCTTATGATAAGTCTTTTATTATAGGAAAAAAAATGAAAATGTTAAAAAAAGCACACATATTTGGCATCACCGCGTTCGTAACGACCCAAACTTTAAAACTATAATATTATTTTTCCCGAACCCTCAACACCGCCAAAAAAATAATTGAAAAACAATGTCAGAATCACTATTTTTTTGGTCATCACCCCTCCCAAAATATAGAATAAGAAGTGATCAAAAAGTCGCATGTACCCCAATATAGTACCAATAAAAACTACAACCCGTCCCGCAAAAAACAAGCCCTTACACAGCATTTTTTACTTAAAAATAAAAAAGCCATGGCTCTCAGAATATGGTGACACAAAAAATAAATAATTTCATCGAAAAGAGATTTTATTGCGCAAACGCCACAAAACATAAAAAAACGATATACATATGGTATCGCCGTAATCGTACCGACCCCCAGAATAAATTAAAATGTAATTTATAGTGCACGGTGAACACTATAAAAAAATAAAAAAGGACACAAATCAATGTCAGAATTTATGTTTTTTTGTCACTTTGCTTGCGAAAATAATCTAATAAAAAGTGATAAAAAAGTCACATGTACCCTAAAATGGTACCAATGAAAACTACAGATTGTTCCGCAACAAATAAGCCCTCACACAGCTCCGGTGGAAAAAAAAAAAAAAAAGTTCTGGCTCTCAGAATATAGCGACAGAAATTGTGCAGAGTGTCCAAAAGCGGATAAGATCGGGCACCATTTATCAGTGCGACACCGGCCACATATCTATGAATTATTTTTTATTTACCACATGATTATACCCTCTTGGTATGCCCTGATGTATTCTGCCCAGCTTACATAAACCCCCACATTATAAACTGAAATACCAGCAAAACCCCAAACAGAACTATTACCAAGCAAAATCTGCGCTCCAAAAGCCAAATGGCGCTCCCTCTCTTCTGAGCCCTACAGCCTGCCCAAACACCAGCTTACGTCCACATATATGACATTTTATATCCGGCAGAGCCCGCTCAACATTGTATGAGGTATTTGTCTTCAGTGGCACAAACTGGACACAACATATTGTGCAGTAAAATGGCATATCAGTGGAAAATTTAATTTTCACTTTGCACCATCCGCTGCGCATTAACGCCTTCGCGCACCATGACTTAATAACATGTCATGATGTGAGGGGTTATATATGGAGTGGGCTCATGTGCTGCGCCCGCTCCATATTCTGCAGGTGTCAGCTGTGTATTACAGCTGACACCCGGGACTACCAGACAAGAACAGCGATCGCGCTATTACAGGAGCCTGTAAGAATGACATTATACTGCGATACATTAGTATTGCAGTGTATTGTACCAGCGATCTAATGATCACTCACTACAGTCCCCTAGGGGGATTAATAAAATGTGTAAAAAAAAAACAAAAGTAATAAAAGTTATTATTAGTGAAAAAATATATAATATATTCAAAGACCAAAAAATACCCCTTACCCATATTTCCTCTAAAGTAATGTAAGAAATAAAAAATAAACAAAATTGGTATCGCTGCATCCGTAAAAGTCTGAACTATTACAATATACCATTATTTAACTCGCACTGGGAATGCCGTAAAAAATAAAGAATTTAAAACGCTAAAATCGCAGTTTTTTTGGTCACATTAGCTTTTTTAAAAAAAACATAAAAAGTGATCAAAAAGTTGTATCTAAAAAAAAATTGTACCAATAAAAACTACAGCTCGTCCCGCAAAAAATAAGCCCTCATACCGCTCAATCGACCAAAAAAGAATAAAACTGATACCTCCAGGAATGTGCTGAAACAAAACGTTTTGTTTTTTTAACAAACAGTTTTTACTTTGTAAAAGTAGTAAAATATTAAAAAAACTGTATCACCAAAAAAATTTGGTATCACCGTAATCGTATTAAGTCTTAGAAAAAATTTAAGTTGTTATTTTTACCGCACGGTGAAAGCCGTAAAAACAAAACCCAAAAAACAATGGAAGATTTGCAGCTTTTTAAAATTTCAGCCTGCAAAGAATTTTATTTTCCATTTCCCAGTACATTACATGGTACTTAAAATGGTGTCACTAGAAACTACAACTCCTCCCGCAAAAAATAAGCCCTCACACCACTCTACTGATGGAAAAATAAAAGTTATGGCTCTTGGAAAGCGGGGAGGGAAAAGCTAAAATGTAAAAGCAAAAAATGGATCAGTCCTGAAAGGGTTAATTAATTTCTACTGAAAAAGCATTTATGAGCACGTGGGGTATTGCCGTACTTGGGAGAACTTGCTTTACAAATGTTGGGCGACTTTTTCTCCTTTATCCTTTGTGAAAATGAAAAAATGCAACATTTTTGTGGAAAAAATGTTGATATTCATTTTCACGGCCTAATTCTAATAAATTCTGCAAAAGACCTGTGGGGTCTAAATGCTCACTATACCCCTAGATCGATTCCATAAGGGGTGTAGTTTCCCAAATGGGGTCAGTTTTGGGGTGTTTCCACTGTTTTGGTACCTCAGGGGCTTTGCAAATGCAACATGACACCCTAAAATTATTCCAGCTAAATTTGAGCATCAAAAGTTCCCTCCTTTCTGAGTCCTGCCCAAACAGCAGTTTATTACCACACATGGCATATTGCTGTAAACAGGACAAATTGAGGTACAAATTTTGGTGTGCTTTTTCTCCTTTATTCATTGTAAAAATTAAATATTTCTGTTTTTTCAGAAAAAAGTCGATTTTCATTTTCACGGTCTAATTCCACTAAATTCAGCAAAAAAACTGTGTGGTCAAAATGCTAACTATACCCTGAGAAAAATTCCTTGAGGGGTGTAGTCTCCAAAATGGGGTCACTTTTGGGGGGTTTGAATGGTTTTGGTCCCTCCATCGTGTTGCAAACGCGACATGGCACTGAAAACTATTCCAGCAAAACCTGCGCTCCAAAATCCAAATGGCGCTTCTTCCCTTCTGAGCTCTGCTGTGGGTCCAAATAGCAGTTTAGTACCACATATGGGGTATTGCCGTAATCGGGAGAAGTAGCTTTACAAGTTTTGGGGTGCTTTATATTCTTTATTCCTTGCAACTATTATTTTTTTTGTATTTTTTCAGAAAAAAGTAGATTTTCACTTTCACAGACAAACTCCAATATATATAGCAAAAGACCTGTGAAGTCAAGATGCTAATTATACCCTTAGATAAATTCGTTGAGGTGTGTAGTTTCCAAAACCGTGTCACTTTTGGGGGATTTCCACTGTTTTGGCCCCACAAGACCTTTTCAAATATATTCTAAAAAAAGGAGGCCCCAAAATCCTCAAAGTGCTCTTTTGCTTCAGAGGCCGGTGCTTCAGTCCATTACCACACTAGAGCCACATGTGGGATTGTAAAGGATCTGCCAGGCACTACGTCTGTGGATACTCCCAGGATTAATCAATCGACACCTGAGGCCAGACCTCTTAGACTGACACCTGCTCCCACCAATCAGGGTGGCAGGCTCAGGAGTGGGAGAGCCTATCGCGGCCTGGTCAGTCGGAGTTAGCTCCGCCCCCTGTCCATTTATACCTGCCGTTTTCTCTTCCTCATTGCTTGTGATTCTTCCTGGTTTCCTGGCCCCACTGCTGCCTTGCTCCAGCCTGCTTCTGCCGTGCTTCAGCCTTGCTTCAGTTCCCGCTTATCCTGCTTCGCTCTGCCCCCGGCTTGCTTCCTGCTCCGTGCTCTGCGTTTGTATATTTCATTACATCCTGATCCTGACTGCTCGTTCACCACTCCGTTCCCTCACGGTGTTCCGTGGGCTACTGCCCCTTCCCTTGCTTGTTCCCTGTTTGTATTCCCTTGCACTTAGTCAGCGTAGGGACCGCCGCCCATACCTAGTCTACCATTTCTCCTACGCTGACGATATCATGGACCCCCTTGAGACCCTGACCCAGCAGATGCAGGGCCTCTCCCTACAGGTCCAGGCCCTGGCTCAGAGGGTCAACCAGTCTGACGCTGCCATAGTAGTACCCCTCACCTCACCTCTAGAACCTGACCTCAAGTTACCTGACCGGTTCTCAGGGGACCGTAAGACTTTTCTCTCCTTCCGGGAGAGTTGCAGACTTTACTTCCGTCTAAAACCTCACTCCTCAGGTTCCGAGAACCAGCGGGTGGGAATCATTATATCCCGACTCCAGGAAGGGCCCCAAGAGTGGGCCTTCTCCTTGGCTCCTGACGCCCCTGAACTTTCCTCCGTTGATCGTTTTTTCTCTGCCCTTGGACTCATTTACGACGAGACTGACAGGACTGCCTTAGCCGAGAGTCAGCTGGTGACCTTACGTCAGGTTAGGAGACCTGTTGAGGAATACTGTTCTGATTTTAGAAAGTGGTGCGTAGCTTCTCGGTGGAACGACCCGGCCCTAAGGTGCCAGTTTAGGTTAGGATTATCTGACGCCCTGAAGGATCTGCTTGTTAGCTACCCCTCTTCTGACTCCCTAGACCAGGTTATGGCCCTAGCAGTACGACTTGACCGACGTCTCAGGGAACGTCAGCTTGAACGTTTCAGTGTTTTCCCCTCTGACTTCCCTGCGATCCCCCCCGAGGTTCCGTCTCCTCGCTCTTCCGCGGAAGACTCGGAGGTACCTATGCAACTCGGGGCCTCCATGTCCCCTCGACAACGTAGAGAGTTCCGCAGGAAGAATGGTCTCTGCTTCTATTGTGGGGATGACAAGCATCAACTGAACACCTGTCCCAGGCGCAAGAATAAGCAGCCGGAAAACTTCCGCGCCTAAGTGATCATCGGGGAGGTCACTTGGGCGCACAGGTATTTCCCGTTAATATGAAATGCAATAAAATTTTGCTTCCCTTTCAGGTCTCGTTTGCTGGCCGGTCTGCCACTGGCAGTGCCTTCGTGGATTCTGGCTCATCTGCTAATATCATGTCTGTGGAATTTGCTATGTCTCTAAAAATGCCTTTTATTGATTTGCCTTATCCTGTCCCGGTAGTGGGTATCGACTCCACTCCTCTTGCTAATGGTTATTTTACGCAGCATACTCCTGTTTTTGAACTCCTTGTTGGCTCCATGCATTTGGAGCAGTGCTCTGTACTGGTGATGCAGGGATTATCGTCCGATCTGGTATTAGGTCTTCCCTGGTTGCAGCTGCATAATCCCACGTTTGATTGGAATACTGGGGATCTCACCAAATGGGGTAGTGAATGCCTGACATCATGTCTTTCGGTTAACTCTATTTCTCCCCGTGAGGAGGTAAACACGCTACCTGAGTTTGTTCAGGACTTCGCTGATGTTTTTTCTAAGGAGGCCTCCGAGGTGTTGCCCCCTCATAGAGATTACGATTGCGCCATCGATTTGGTACCAGGTGCTAAGCTTCCTAAGGGTAGGATATTTAATCTTTCATGTCCTGAACGTGAAGCCATGAGGGAGCATATCCAAGAATGCCTGGCCAAGGGTTTCATTCGCCCCTCGACTTCTCCTGTAGGTGCTGGCTTCTTCTTCGTGGGGAAGAAGGATGGTGGTCTTAGGCCGTGCATTGACTATCGGAACTTGAATAAGGTCACAGTAAGGAACCAGTATCCCCTTCCTTTGATTCCGGATCTTTTTAATCAGGTTCAGGGGGCCCAATGGTTCTCTAAGTTCGATCTACGGGGGGCGTATAACCTTATCCGCATCAAAGAGGGGGATGAGTGGAAGACTGCGTTCAACACGCCCGAAGGTCATTTCGAATACCTGGTCATGCCCTTTGGGTTGTGTAATGCCCCTGCTGTCTTCCAGAATTTTATTAATGAAATTCTGAGAGAGTACCTGGGAAATTTTCTTGTAGTGTACCTTGATGACATACTGGTGTTTTCCAAGGACTGGTCCTCCCACGTGGAGCATGTCAGGAAGGTCCTCCAGGAAAATAATCTGTTTGCGAAAACCGAAAAATGTGTGTTTGGGGTACAGGAGATACCATTTTTGGGTCAAATCCTCACTCCTCATGAATTCCGCATGGACCCTGCCAAGGTTCAGGCTGTGGCGGAATGGGTCCAACCTGCCTCCCTGAAGGCGCTACAGTGTTTTTTGGGGTTCGCTAACTATTACAGGAGATTTATTGCCAACTTCTCGGTCCTCGCTAAGCCTCTTACGGACCTCACTCGCAAGGGTGCTGATGTCCTCTACTGGCCTCCTGAGGCCGTCCAGGCTTTTGAGACCCTCAAGAAGTGCTTTATCTCGGCCCCCGTGCTGGTTCATCCCAACCAAAGGGAGCCATTTATTGAGGAGGTTGACGCGTCCGAGGTGGGAGTGGGGGCAGTCTTGTCCCAGGGTACCAGCTCCCTCCCCCATCTCCGCCCCTGTGCTTACTTCTCTAGGAAGTTTTCGCCCACGGAGAGTAACTATGATATTGGCAGCCGCGAACTTTTAGCCATTAAATGGGCTTTTGAAGAGTGGCGTCACTTCCTGGAGGGGGCCAGACACCAGGTAACGGTCCTTACTGACCACAAGAATCTGTTTTTCCTAGAATCTGCCTGGAGGCTTAATCCTAGACAAGCTCGATGGGCGCTATTCTTTACCAGATTTTACTTCTTGGTTACCTATAGGGCTGGGTCCAAAAATATTAAGGCTGATGCACTGTCACGTAGTTTCATGGCCAATCCTCCTTCTGAGAAGGATCCTGCTTGTATTTTACCCCCTGGTATAATCGTTTCTGCCACTGATTCTGATTTAGCCTTTGACATTGCGGCTGATCAAGGTTCAGCTCCCGGGAACCTCCCTGGGGACAAGCTGTTTGTCCCCCTGTAATACCGGCTAAGGGTACTCAGGGAAAACCATGACTCCGCACTATCTGGTCATCCTGGCATCTTGGGTACCAAACACCTCATTACCAGGAACTATTGGTGGCCTGGGTTGCCTAAGGACGTTAGGGCTTACGTCGCCGCTTGTGAGGTTTGTGCTAGGTCCAAGACCCCTAGGTCCCGACCTGCGGGCTTACTACGTTCTTTGCCCATTCCCCAGAGACCTTGGACCCATATCTCCATGGATTTTATCACCGATTTGCCTCCATCTCAGGGCAAGTCGGTGGTGTGGGTGGTAGTAGACCGCTTCAGCAAGATGTGCCACTTTGTGCCCCTTAAGAAACTACCTAACGCCGAGACGTTAGCTTCTTTGTTTGTTAAACACATTCTGTGTCTCCATGGGGCCCCAGTCAATATCGTTTCTGACAGAGGGGTACAATTTGTTTCCTTATTTTGGAGAGCTTTTTGTAAAAAGTTGGAGATTGATCTGTCCTTCTCCTCCGCCTTCCATCCCGAAACTAATGGCCAAACGGAAAGGACTAATCAATCCCTGGAACAATATTTAAGGTGTTTCATCTCTGACTGTCAATTTGATTGGGTCTCATTCCTTCCCCTCGCCGAATTTTCCCTGAATAACCGGGTCAGTAACTCGTCAGGGGTCTCCCCGTTTTTCTGTAATTTTGGGTTTAATCCACGGTTCTCCTCCATTTCTCCTGGTTGTTCCAATAATCCCGCGGTAGAGGACGTTCATCGGGAACTGTGCACAGTCTGGGCCCAGGTTCAGAAGAACCTAGAGGCGTCCCAGAGCGTACAAAAGATTCAGGCTTATAGAAGACGTTCTGCTAACCCCCGGTTTGTCGTCGGGGATCTGGTGTGGTTGTCGTCTAGGAACTTGCGCCTTAAGGTCCCGTCCAGGAAGTTTGCTCCCCGATTTATTGGGCCTTATAAGGTCATTGAAGTCCTCAACCCTGTATCCTTCCGTCTGGAGCTGCCCCCATCCTTTCGCATACACGACGTCTTTCATGCCTCCCTCCTTAAACGCTGCTCCCCGTCCTGGTCCCCCTCGAGGAAACCTCCTGTTCCCGTTCTCACCCCTGAGGGGGTGGAATTCGAGGTGGCCAAGACCGTGGACAGTAGGATGATCCAGGGCTCCCTCCAGTACCTGGTCCATTGGAGAGGATACGGGCCGGAGGAGAGGACTTGGGTACCTGCTCGAGATGTTCACGCTGGGGTATTGGTCAGGAGGTTCCATCTTCTCTTCCCCACTAAACCGGGTCCTCTTAGTAAGGGTCCGGTGGCCCTTTATAAAAGGGGGAGTACTGTAAAGGATCTGCCAGGCACTAAGTCTGTGGATACTCCCAGGATTAATCAATCGACACCTGAGGCCAGACCTCTTAGACTGACACCTGCTCCCACCAATCAGGGTGGCAGGCTCAGGAGTGGGAGAGCCTATCGCGGCCTGGTCAGTCGGAGTTAGCTCCGCCCCCTGTCCATTTATACCTGCCGTTTTCTCTTCCTCATTGCTTGTGATTCTTCCTGGGTTCCTGGCCCCACTGCTGCCTTGCTCCAGCCTGCTTCTGCCGTGCTTCAGCCTTGCTTCAGTTCCCGCTTATCCTGCTTCGCTCTGCCCCCGGCTTGCTTCCTGCTCCGTGCTCTGCGTTTGTATACTTCATTACATCCTGATCCTGACTGCTCGTTCACCACTCCGTTCCCTCACGGTGTTCCGTGGGCTACTGCCCCTTCCCTTGCTTGTTCCCTGTTTGTATCCCCTTGCACTTAGTCAGCGTAGGGACCGCCGCCAAGTTGTACCCCGTCGCCTAGGGCGGGTCGTTGCAAGTAGGCAGGGACAGGGCGGTGGGTAGATTAGGGCTCACTTGTTCCCTTCACCTCCTTCCGCCATTACAGGGATATTTCTAAAAACTGCAGAATCTGGGCAATAAATATTGAGTTGCGTTTCTCTGGTAAAACCTTCTATATTACAGAAGAAAATGTATTACAAATTAATTTCAGCAAAAAAAATTAAATTTCTAAATTTCCCCTCTACTTTGCTCTAATTCCTGTAAAACACCTAAAGGGTTAAGAAACTTTCTGAATGCTGTTTTGAATATTGTGAAGGGTTCAGTTGTTAATATGGGGTGATTTATGGGGTCTATCTAGTACAGGAGTCTCAAACTCGGACGGTTAAGTGGGCCACATATAGAAAAAATGGGAAGTTGACGGGCCGCATTACTTTTAAATTTGATACAATACAAAATTATTGTTAATTAGTTATTTGATCTACTATAAACCTACATTACTATAATAATAACTTTAGGTTTAAAATTTGAGAGAATTCTCCTCGTGCTTTTTTCAACAATCCAGTTTTCCAGTTTAAGTGCCGCTAAATGCAGCCCGGCGGCTCAGTTAGCAGTGTTTGGCAGACACACATGTCAAGATTGGGCAGCCCCTTTTTAGATCGTGCCACAGTGCACTCTGCAGATAATGCCACAGTGCCCTCTGCAGATAATGCCTCAGTGCCCTCTGCAGATAATGCCACAGTGCCCTCTATAGATAAGGCCACAGTGTCAGGTCCGTAAAACAGGGAAGCTCATTTCTCCCTGTCATTTCACACAGAATAACCACCTCTGTAAATTGAAAGCTGAAGGCATGCCTGGAAAGAAGTGAATGAGTCAGAAATGTTCGCAACACAACTTTCCCTTCATCAGGAAAGAGGAGAACTGAACTTTATTCAGAACAAAGAAACAGACAGAGGAGACACATGCCCCTCCTTCGAGATGTGGGACTTGCTTGAGTCCCATTGGCTCCTCTGTTGTAAGTTTTGGTGTACATTCTTCTGCACACTCCTCTTTGCATTCCAGGGGGCGGTGTCTTCCATAGGCGTGTTATGCAGGCTCTTTGTGCTCCATGAATCCAATCTCTTTGTGTAATATACTGAATATATATATATATGTAAGGATAATATTTTTCAAACAATATACATGGTAATGATCCCTGACAGTCCCCCCTAAAAATATTATTCTATCCCTGAGTCTTGCCTATCAACTTACCACTGACCACTCGAACCAGGCGGGTAGGGGTTTTGGATTTCTTCACCAGCTTGAGACGAGCTACTCCTTATAAGTAACCCCCCTTTGTACCTGGACTTCCAAGGTTTCTGAATGGTCCTAACTGTCCCTATTCTCCTCAGTATACAGGATGGTTGTCTTTAAAGGGACTGTCGGTGTCACCTCGTCTATTTGTGTAAGCATAGTGGGCACAGTCTGTTCTACTGCTTTCGTCATCATTTTCCTGATACAAGGGAAAACACAGCACACAAGGACAGAGAATAGTATTAAAAAGGCGAGTACCACTACTCCTATTTGTGCTAATATTTTCTGCCATCCAGTCATCCATGAGAAATACTGGTCACATGGGTCGGTAATACCGGAGTTCCTTTTCAACTCCTGAGATAAGCTCTCCAGCTTATGTATGGCCATTGTGACTTTTCCTTTGGGCCCGGTGTTGTCGGGGATATACGTACAGCAGGTTGTCCCTATCATTCGGCATACCCCACCTTTTTCAGCCAATATCATATCAAGAGACATTCTATTCTGGAATGTCATAGTTGAGGTGGGCCCTAGTTGGTCGGCTAACCCTTGTAAAGCATCTCGGGTATAATTTACAAACCGCTGCTGGTTGTAATATATATATATATAATTAATCCAGTCTACATTTTTATTAACAGTAATAATTAGGATAAGAGACTCAAATCCTGCCTTCACCCGGTCTCTGGCCCCCCTCGGGACACCAATTGTATCTATATACACATGTGGATCGAAGCTTCCCCTTGGGGATACCTCCCTCTTTCTGCGGTGGTAAGATCCTTTTATTGGTTCTTCATCTGAACCTTCGCCAAGAATGTGGAAAGGCATAATTGCTTTAGCCAATGCACACTCTCCTTTCCATTGCCCCTCAAGTCTGGTTCTGATTTTCATATCCCCACATATCCAGTATATATCGCCAAAAACTGCACCTGATTCTGAGTGATAGATGCATTTAATGAGCTGTACTTTGAACAGTACCCTTCCGGAAAGTTCCCTAGGAACCGGCCATTCCCTTCTGTATTGGTGTAACATGTGTAGTTGCCTTCGTAGATGGTAAGTCCCTGGGCTTGTTTGGGTATCGTGGTGACTATGGGGTATTCCTTTTTCCAGGACTCGCAAACTGTGTGGTCTAATGTTATATTGGTGTATAGGCTTAGGAAACATTCTTCAGCATCGTCAGGAATATTAAGTGGCACTATCCCTAGGTGTGGCCGGGCTCCTGCACACACATAGCAGTTGGACTTATTCACTTTCCGTGTCGTGTATTATACCCACTCTAACCAGACATTATGGTCCCCAAATCCGGTTTCTACGGCCATAGTGTCTTCCAATCCTGGGTCAGCCATGGCGATAATTTTTTTATGCATCTGTATTTGGGATAGCAACACTTTTATCAGTCTCCCAGGGTTCAACTTTCTCCATTCTCGGGAGTCTACCATATCTTTTAGTTTGAATTTTCCCATTTCTCTGTTTACTCCCCCATGGGTCCCTAATATGTATGTGTCTTGGTCTGTTTTACTAGGGTTTTCTATGGTGAGGATCAAGTTTAATCCTGACAGACCACAGGCTTTCCTTGATAACGTCATTCTAGTTAGAAGGGACTTCCCATTAATGTCTTTCTTTTCTAAGGCACTCTGTGGGCGATATCCCCAATGGTCCCCCGTGTTCCAGCCCACCGCCTTCCAGGATGTACAATGATTGCCGTAATACTTGTCTGTTACACATATATATTGAGTGCCTCGATCGCACAGGTGATAAGCATTCCAATATCCGCATGTTTGTTTGACACAACTATGTTTGTTTCTGAAGGATGTTACAGACTCAAATTCAAACTGGTATGTAGCTACATGTGTACTAGAAGAATTATACCAAAAAGTGGTCACCCCATCAGCCTGGGAGATTCCTACATGTTCCCCCTCAACACTCTGTGCAATAACACGGAAAAGGATAAGGATGTACATGGTGACAGTCATTCTTTGGAAGAGACCCTCTTGCAGTGCGAGGCGTGGATCCATGTCGGCCTCCCTTCCAGCTTAACTGCAGTGGGCGAGATCAGGAGGACCTGGTATGGACCCTCGAATCTGGCTTCTAAGGCCCCTCTGATGTGTCTTTTCACCAGTACCCAGTCTCCTGGTTGTAGCTTGTGCACCCCTGAGACAGAATCTGGATCTGGAATGGAAGAAAACACTGCAGCATGTGTTACTGTCAACTCTTTACTGAGGGAAATAACAAAATTAACAAGACTATCATTTCCTAGACTAAGTTGTTGCGGGTAGTAACATCCCATTCTGGGAGGACCCCCAAAGAGAACTTCATATGGGGTGAGTCCTGTTGGCTGTTTGGGGGTATTTCTAACCGAGTACAAAGCAATGGGCAATACTTCGGGCCATGGCAGGGACAGCTCTTTAGTAGCTTTAAGAATTTTACTTTTCAGAGCACCGTTCATTCTTTCCACTTTGCCACTGCTTTGAGGGTGGTACGGGGTGTGTAGTCCGAGATCTGCACCCACCATCTTCCAAATGTCTCTGGTCACATCTGCAATAAATGCTGGTCCCTGATCACTTTCTATGACTTCAGGGATGCCGAATCTGCAGACTAACTCTGTCAGCAGTCGCTTCACCGTGGTTCTTGCTGTCATGTTGGACACTGGGTACGCTTCAGGCCATCCTGAGAACATGTCCACCACCACCAGGACATATTCATACCTTCCACTCTTTGGTAATTGCATATGGTCTATCTGTATCCTTTGAAACGGGTACAATGGTCTTGCCAAGTGTTTCTTTGGAGTGGGTTCAGTTCTTCCTGGATTGCAGGTATTGCAGATTTCACAGCTTTGAGTGTATTGCTTAACTGGTGTGGAAATGCCGGGTGCTACGTATAGTTTGTTTATGGCAGCAATCATCTGATTCTTTACTCTGTGTACTATTCCGTGGGCCCATTGTACTGTAGATGGGTAAAGTGCTCTGGAGAAAAGGGAACAGAATATGTCTACCCAGAGTTCATCCTGCGACGATTGTATCGCCCCTGTTCGGAGCCATTCTTCTCTCTCGTGGGTCGGGGCTTGTTTTTGAAATTCCTGGAGGGTCCTAACTCCTGGATTATCCATTTCTCCCCCTCCTGCTCTTCTTCCTTCCTTTTACCCCTCCTCGTCATTACGTACACACCTGCCTCCTCTCGAGGTCCTATGGCTGCTTGCTTAGCCTCTTGATCCGCAAACAGATTTCCTTGGGCTTCTGCCGTATGGGTTTTCCCATGTGCTTTAACTTTGATTACTGCCACTCGCAGGGGAAGCTGGAGGGCCTCCAGTAAATTCTCCACCGCCTCTGCATTCTTGATAGGGGATCCGGTGGCTGTCTTGTAGCCCCGTATGGCCCATAGCTGACCAAAATCATGCGCCACCCCGAATGCATATCTAGAGTCAGTATAGATATTGACGGTTCGTCCTTCTGCATGTCTGCAGTCTTCAGCTAGGGCTATCAGCTCCGCCTCTTGCGCTGACATGTGCGGCGGAAGAGATCCGGCTGTAATAACCGTGGTAGAGGACACCACAGCATATCCAGTGTGGAAAGACCCCCATTCATCCGCATATCTGGATCCATCAGTGAAGAGGGTAAGGTCAGCATTGACTATCATCTGTTCAGTCACTGTGGGCAAATGTGATGTTTCATGGTGCATTACCTGAAGGCAGTCGTGTTCGTGGGAATCTGGATCATCATGATCCGTCATAAGCGGGGGGTTAGGGGTGTAAGAAGAAAACCCATCTGTATAATCCCCCCTCGAGAGAGGAAGCAGTGTGGCCGGATTCAGGATTGTGCATCGCTGTAGGGTCACATTTTCTGGGAGAAGAAGAGAATATTGGAGTCTCATATGCCGCTGTGTAGGGAGATACTTTTGTTGGCTTTGATCAAGGATGGCTTTGAGATCATGTGGAGCCAATATCGTAACTGAATGTCCTAGAAGAATGTCAGACGTTTTATCCAGCAATTCCTTTGCGGCCAGCACAGCTTTGAGACATACAGGGGCCGCTTGTGAGACAGAGTCCAATTTACAAGAGTAATATCCAATGGGACGGTGTGTCCCGCCATGGTGTTGGGTTAACACTCCGGATGCATGGCCGTGGTATTCTGACACGAAGAGGAAAAACAGTCGCTGATAGTCGGGGATGCCAAGGGCTGGCGCGGAGACAATCAGGTCTTTGAGACTTTGTACCGCATCCACGGCTTCCACAGGCAGATGTGGATTCCAGACTACATCCTTCAAGGCAGCATACAGCGGTTGCATAAGGGCAGAAGCATTGGGAATCCACTGTCTACAGTAGGTGACCATACCCAGGAACGCTTGGAGTTGTTGCACTCCCCTTGGGAGGGGAATATCTCGAATAGCAAACTTCCGGTCTTCTGTAAGGTGTTTCACCCCCTGAGAAATGCAGTGTCCTAGGAAAACAACTTTGGTGGCATACCACTGAAGCTTCTTCAGAGAGACCTTACAATTAATTTTCGCAAGAAACTGGAGCAGGCGTAGAGAGAGATGATGACTTGTCTGTTCGTCCGGACAACAAAGGAGTAGGTCATCCACGTATTGGAGGAGTGTGGCTTCAGGGTGAGCTCGTATCCAAGGATCCAGGCACATGGAGAGGGCCTGAGAAAAGTGATTTGGTGAGTTCTGTGCTCCTTGTGGCATAACTGTCCAAGTATACTGAGCTCCCCTGTAGGTGAACGCAAAGAGATACTGACAATCAGGATGTAGAGGGACACTGAAGAAAGCATTGGCCAAATCAATAACCGTGAAGTATGTAGATTCGGGCGGAATGTTACTCAGCAGAGTATGCGGGTTGGGGACCACTGGAGTTTCTAGTACCGCGGCAGCGTTAACTGCTCTCAGATCCTGGACCAAGCGAAATTTATCGGGCTCACCTTTCGGGGTTTTCTTCTTCACAGGGAAGAGGGGGGTATTTGCTGGAGATATGCAGTGGATAAGGGCGCCATTCTGTAGTAGTCCCTGAATCTGGGCTCCTAAGGAAGCTTCTTGTGCAGCCTTCAAAGGATATTGTGGGAGCCGTGGTATGTGCACACCTTCTTTGAGGAACACATGAACAGGTGGAACGGGTAATCTCCCTATATCTTCCGGGCCTGTGGACCACAAAGAATCGGGGATCTGATTGTAGAAATATTCTGGAATGGGGGTGGCAGGGGGTTGGTGTAGAAGCAAAGGGATAGCCCTGATCTGACAGGTCTCTTCCTGGGACAGAGGAGTGTCCAAATCGAGGTACATTCCAGAGTCTTCGTAGCGGATAATTGCGTGAAGTTTTTGTAACAAGTCTGCTCCCAACAGGTTGAGAGGACAGGTATTGGAAACCACAAATCTGGAGAGAATCTTTTGCTGGGCCCCAACAGGTACGGGGTAGGTGAGCCTAGAAGAAGATGGCTTGCCGTCTACACCAACACAGGAGATATAATCTTCAGATATGAAACTGTCA
Organism: Rhinoderma darwinii; assembly: GCF_050947455.1. Taxonomy (NCBI): domain Eukaryota; kingdom Metazoa; phylum Chordata; class Amphibia; order Anura; family Rhinodermatidae; genus Rhinoderma; species Rhinoderma darwinii. The sequence goes on along the minus strand of NC_134692.1, from coordinate 92,845,797 downwards.
GCAGGTAGATCCTTAGTTCTTATGACTGATCTGGCTGCACCCGTGTCCACTAGAAAAGGCAAAGAGTGGCCTCCCACCAGGATCCTAACAGAAGAAATAGGTCCAGACTGTGCAGTAACAGAGGACATGGTGGGCACGGGCTTGCCGGTTCCCTACGGTCGGTAAGGGCGCTCCGGAGAGTGATGACGGTAATCGCCTTGAGGCCGTGGATCTGATCGATCGTCCATACGAGTCTTGCAGTTTTGCTGGAAGTGTCCTGGTTCCCCACATCTATAACAGAGGAGGACTTCCTTGGCCCGTCCCGGACCCTGGCTGTCAGGATATTTCCTTGTAAATCTCGCTCGTACGGGTCTGGGCCCGTAAGATCGGTGAGGAGGACGGTAAGCCTGCTGCGGGTAGAGAGGGGGGCGTCGCTCTGCTGGTCCCGCGTACATAATTGTATTGATATCCTGGCACACAGCTACCTTTGTAGACTCCTGTGGGGTGGGGGCTGGTTGTTTTTCAATAGCTTTAGCTATGAGGAGGACCTTCCTGGGATCCATGTCAACATATTCCGGCCTTCCCTCCACCAACTTCTTCTTGATATGCTCCTTGAGACCATTAACAAAGGAGGACACTAACAACACCTGTTAAATTTTGACTTTAACATCAAACCCCTGGTCTTGGAAAAGGGATTGTATCCGGGCATAGAACTTCTCCACTGACTCCGTGGTGTCTTGGGTGCAGTCCGAAATACTCGTGGAAGATTCCGTTAACCTATCCCTGGCCCATCCTTGCATTTGACGACAAAACACATCTCCTGATTCATAAGTTACCTGATTTGGTACTTGTGTATCATCTAAGGCAGACTGGATTATGGGCCAGAAACTATCCCCCGCCTTGATGCTAGTGATGAGTTGCAAATCCTTCCATGCTGCTAAGTATGTCTGTTGAATTTGTCTGAGTCTCCTGTAGAACGGCATAGGATTCTTGTCCGGGTCCGGGAGTTGGCTCACAATCTGGTTCACTTGCGTCGGATTGAAGGCCACATATCTGTTGGGTGCGTCACCTTGGGACGTAGTCGTGGTCGTAAGTGGGTCAGGGACAGGAGGAGAGCCGGGGATGGCGGAGGAGGCGGCTGTGGTAATCCCGATCTCCTGAGGCAGTGTCGCATCGGGGAGTACCACAATGGGTGTGGATATGGGAACTAGAGGTAAGGCTGTAGGAGGGGGTGGGTAGACCGGTGGGCGGGGTAGGCCAGGTAGCAGTTCATCCGGATCTTCAGGGAACATCTCCTTAAATAAAGGTGAGGGGATAACTTGCTTGGACATGTTCTGCACGGCCTGCTTCAGTGCTTGGACAGTAACATCATCATTGCTAATTAATCTGATTTCCTCCAGGGACGGCACTGCTTGGTGATGCCGTATGGCCTGAACAATTGCCTGTGCACATGCTTGAGGTGGGAACCCGAAAATTCCTGCACTAATAGCTGGGAGTGCTATGGTTGTGAGACGTTTATAATTGGCGAAATCCAGAATCCTGCGGACAGTTGTTTGAAGCTGTTGAACACAGTGCTCGTGATTCTCGGCCTCATACACAGGGCCTACTGCATGTACTATCAGGGTGCAGGGGAGATTTCCTGGGCCTGTGGATACCAGATCTGTCACTCTAAGTGAGCCTTGTTCCTGAACTATGAGATCGCTGTCACGTTGGATTCTGACAGCTCCGGCGTGTACTATTGCTCTGGCCACCCCTCGCATATGGCGGAGCTTACTATTAGCTGGATTGACAATTGCATCCACTCGCTGGGTGACAATATCGCCCATTCCTGCTATCAACAAAGTGTCAGTAGGCCATACCAGTCTTTTTGCTAATGGTTCCCAGTGCTGTGGGTGTCCTGCATCAGAGAAAGTATCCCTCTCTTCCACTGGTGGGGACTCTGGTATGTGAAATGTGACATGGCCTGGTATCTGACTGACCGGGAGGGGGAGCGTACAATCCTCTTTCACAGCATGTAACTCATGCTGGGATTCCTTGTCTTCATCCGGTTCACACTGACTCCTTCTCTTCGCCATTTCACGTTGAAAGGCCAGGCTATTAAGAAAGTCATCTATGGACGGGAAGCGTCCAGTCATGTTTGGGGGGACAATAGGGAAAAGGGGCACAAAATCTTTCGGGACATAATAGGCACCATCTGGTGTAAGGACTGGGTATAGTGGTAATGGTGGCTCTATGGTAGCTTCATGTGGAGTAGTAAGATGGCCGCCGGGGGGTGGGAACTTCCTGTGACGTACTGATGTCAGTTCCAGGTGTACTGGGCGTGTCGGTGGGTGCGGAAGGGGTTGGTCTAGGGGTTGGGCCTGGGCAGGCTGCTTTGGTTGAGCCGGACGTGAGCTCATCAGGAGGTGAGGGGCGGCCTCTCCCACAGGAAACACATTGTTCAATTGTAAGGTGGTTTTGCTGGCCACAATAAGGGCACACCCAAAATGAGGGATGGCGGCCATTATAAGGTGGGGGCTGCTCCTTTGTTGTATAATACATATAACATAATATAATGCCCTTCTTATTCCTAACTTCTGCTTCTTCAAAGCTGTTCGCTGCCATGCTAAAGCACTTTCCATCAACTTACTATCTTCTAACTTCCCTTTTCTTCTCACGAATACCTTTTGCCCAATCTGCGGCTTGGAGCCGCCCTCCTCTATGGATCCCACACACATCCATAAATTTCTTCATTTTACTCACATACTGCTTCCCTTCCCTTCACTTCACTAAATCATGCGAATAGGACTGTCCAGATACGGACAATCCTGTAGATTTGAATATGGACCGTAAACCATCCATTCTAACAGTCTATATTATACACATAATTAATTTAACAATTTTTCAGTCTACAATGTATCCCTGTACATCTCACTGGAATATAACAATATTTATCTAGACTCTCCGGCTTCGCTGGAAATATTAAAATTTCACAGTCGATAACTCTCCGGTCGTGTTATATAATTTTATCCAGTCCCTATTTACCCAGAGGATGGTTAGTCGGGCGCGACTAAGGTCTCACTCGTTTTCGACCTCACAGCGGAAAATATCACCTCTGTCGCCTGAGATAATCCAGGAAATCAACAAAAGGGTTCTACAGATCGCCACAAGACTGTCCACTAACACAGATAATACGAAGATTTATAAAATCAATTCGCTTACAGTGTTATTGCGGAGGTGATCAAATTCCTTATCAGTGGGCAATCTCGGGTCCTCTGTTTAACCCTGTGATTGTCGGTTATCCGGATTTCGATATTTCCTCGAGTGAGGTCCCATCTGGGGTGCCAAAAATGTCAGGTCCGTAAATCAGGGAAGCTCCTTTCTCCCTGTCATTTCACACCGAATAACCACCTCTGTAAATTGAAAGCTGAAGGCATGCCTGGAAAGAAGTGAACGAGTCAGAAATGTTCGCAACACAACTTTCCCTTCATCAGAAAAGAGGAGAACTGAACTTTATTCAGAACAAAGAAACAGACAGAGGAGACACATGCCCCTCCTTCGAGATGTGGGACTTGCTTGAGTCCCATTGGCACCTCTGTTGTAAGTTTTGGTGTACATTCTTCTGCACACTCCTCTTTGCATTCCAGGGGGCGGTGTCTTCCATAGGCGAGTTATGCAGGCTCTTTGTGCTCCATGAATCCAATCTCTTTGTGTAATATACTGAATATATATATATATGTAAGGATAATATTTTTCAAACAATATACATGGTAATGATCCCTGACAACAGTGCCCTCTGTAGATAATGCAACACACTCCTAGATAATGCCACAGTGTCCTCTGTAGATGCTGCCACAGTGCACTCTGCAGATGCTGACACAGTGCCCTCCACAGATGCTACAGTGGCCTCCGCAGATGCTGCCACAGTGCCCTCCGCAGATGCTGCCAATGCCCTCCGCAGATGCTGCCACAGTGCCCTCCGCAGATGCTACCAAAGTGCCCTCTGCAGATAATGCCACACACACCCCAAGTAGATAGCTCCATTGGGGCTCCCTCTAGGAGTGGAATCCCCAGCCAGAGCTTTGCCGATGCTTTGGCTGGGGATTTCTCTACTGTTGGAGGCCCTGACGTCACTGTCCATACACAGTGACGTCAGGGGATCCTTCTGGACCGGAATATGATATCAGGGGCAACTCCGGAGCCGGAGTCCCGGAGCAGAGCACAAGTATGGACACTGATGTTAATGGCTTCCCCAGAGCTGGAGTCCAGGAGCAGAGCCGCTTCTTGAACTCTGCCTGAGATTCCAGCTCTGCTCCTGACATCACTGTCCATATATGGACATGGATGTGAGGGGCAATCCCAGAGCTGGAGTCCCGGGCAGAGCGCTAGTAGGCTCTTCCTGGGACTCCAGCTGTGCTCCTGACATCACTGGGACTCCTGATCTAGGGGAAGCCCCTGACATCACTGTTGATGTATGGACAGCGATGTCAGAGGCTTCCCCAGAGTCCCGGAGCAGAGCCTATACTAGCGCTCTGCCCGGGACTCCAGCTCTGGGGAAGCCCCAGACCTCACTGTCCATATGTAGACAGCGATATATCAGAAGATTCCACAGAGTCCCGGAGCAGAGCCTATACTAGTGCTCTGCCCGGGACTCCGCTTTGGGGAAGACTCTGACAACACTGTCCATATATGGACAGCGATGTAAGGGAATTCCACAGAGTCCCGGAGCAGAGCCTATACTAGCGCTCTGCCCGGGACTCTGGCTCTGGGGAATCCCCAGACATAGTGTGTCCATACATGGACACCGATGTCAGGGAATTCAGCAGAGCCGATACTAGCATTGCCCGGGACTCCACTCTGGGGAAGACCCTGACACACTGTCCATATATGGACAGCGATGTCAGGCAATTCCACAGAGTCCCGGAGCAGAGCCGATATTAACGCTCTGCCCGGGACTCTGCTCTGGGGAAGACCCTGACACACTGTCCATATATGAAGCTGCCAGTCGAGGACCTGTGCGGCGTCTATTTCTCAAACTAGAGACTCTAATGTACTTGTCTAGTTGCTCAGTTGTGCAGCGGGGCCTCCCACTTCTCTTTCTACTCTGGTTAGAGCCTGTTTGTGCTGTCCTCTGAAGGGAGTAGTACACACCGTTGTAGGAAATCTTCAGTTTCCTGGCAATTTCTCGCATGGAATAGCCTTAATTTCTAAGAACAAGAATAGACTGTCGAGTTTCACATGAAAGCTCTCTTTTTCTAGCCATTTTGAGCATTTAATCGAACCCACAAATGTAATGCTCCAGATTCTCAACTAGCTCAAAGGAAGGTCAGTTTTATAGCTCCTCTAAACAGCAAAACTGTTTACAGCGCTGCTAACACAATTGCACAACGGTTTTCAAGTGTTTTCTAATCATCCATTAGCCTTCTAACACAGTTAGCAAACACAATGTACCATTAGAAGACTGGAGTGATGGTTACTGGAAATGGGCCTCTATACACCTTTGTAGATATTGCATTAAAAACCAGACGTTTGCAGCTAGAATAGTCATTTAGCACATTAACAATGTATAGAGTGTATTTCTGATTAATTTAATGTTATCTTCATTGAAAAAAACTGTGCTTTTCTTGCAAAAATAAGGACATTTCTAAGTCACCCTAAACTTTTGAACGGTAGTGTATATGTCAATAATTCACTGTAAAAAAACCTAATTTCTTGTAGTTTTCCCTTGAAGTTTTAGCAAAATTCACACAGTTACACAGTTTTGTATCTCAAAGGATGTATTGTATATATTACCATCTAAATGTGGTTACATTTGTTACATTGTTTTGTCATTTTGGCATAAATGAATTGTGGCAAGAATCTGTCTTATTTTACTAGTGCCTGTGCACTTTACATTAACACCATTAGATATAGTGCGGTAGGTAAGAAATACAGATACTACCTATGTGGATGCAATGATCTCTATATGCAAGAGGGCACGACGTCGGAGGGCATCTCTGTCTAAGTGTCATATTGTCGAAGTGTCCTGGCAGTTATACATGGCACAGATCTAACATCCATCTCTCTTCTCTTCATACAGGTATATAATCCATTCCAATCCTGCATTAACTACATCTCTGCTGTACCTGCATTTCAAAACGCTGAAACTTTTATGGTATATAATCCATTCCAATCCTGCATTAACTACATCTCTGATGTACTTGCATTTCAAAACGCTGAAACTTTTATTTGATGGTACTCTGCTTTCCTGTCTTCCTATATTGTCTAATGTTATCTCTAACTTTTGTCAAAGTGTTTGATCGTCGATAAGTTTTATGGTCATCCAGACCAGCTAGTTTGTTTGTTTATCTCTGCATAGCTTTTCACCTCATGTGTCTAGTTGATTTGATTAATAGTTGAACGAGCTTAATTAGGCCTAGATCTGAGCATCTACACCCCTATAAATTTAGATGTAGCATATGGGCAAGGCACTCGTGGAGGGGGGCACGATGGCAGAAGTCATCTCTGTCTAAGTGTCATATTGTCAAAGTGTCCTGGCAGTTATACATGGCAGTTGGACAGGGTCAGTGACAGGTAAGCTGCAAAACCAAACAAACTAGCATACACTCTAATTATTAGATTCCATATTCTGTTTACAAACAAAATACAAACAAACATGTTCACTACCACACTCATCATTATAGCTGCTTTTGGTTTACAATCCTACCGCCCATTTAGGCCTTGGCAAAAAACAGTCCACATCCCTCTCTCCTTGCCTCGCCCATGTACAGCTCCCATGCACTATTCACTTTCCTCAGTCACCTTAACCCATCTCATCCCACTGTTCAACATAAAAATCACCCTCATAAATCACATAACCATCTGCTGTCTCTCTCCATTCTCCTGCTACTAGCTGCAGGGGACATCTCTCCCAACCCTGGTCCTCCCTTTTCTTCTGCCAAGCTCAACCACTTACCTGCCACACATAGAAACCTTGCAAATCTTCTTACCTTTCCTTGTACGTCTTCTCCTGTCTCTTAACTGTGCTCTCTGGAATTCTCGGTCCGTGTGCAACAAACTCACCTTTATTCATGACTTATTCCTTTCTAACTCTCTCAACCTTCTGGCTCTTACAGAAACATGGCTACACCTGTCTGACACTGTTTCCACTGCTGCTCTATCTTATGTTGGTCTCCAGTTCTCTCATGCCCCAAGACCTGAGAACAGGCAGGGTGGAGGAGTAGGTATACTTCTTTCCCCACACTGCACTTTTCAGGTCATTCCTCCGGTCCCCTCACGCACATTTGCCTCTTTTGAAGTCCACACCCTCAGACTCTTTCACCCTTTTTCCCTCCGAGTGTTGTCTACCGCCCCCCTGGCTCACCCCGCCAATTCCTGGATCATTTTGCTGCCTGGCTTCCACAATTCCTATAATCTGAAACACCTACTCTCATCATTGGTGACTTCAACATCCCCATTGATAACCCAATCTCCCCATCTGCCTCCCAGTTTCTATCTTTAACCTCGTCCCTAGGTCTGTCACAACTTACTAACTCTCCTACACATGAAGACGGACATTCACTTGACCTGGTCTTCTTCCGTCTCTGCTCAGTTTCTGACTTTATTAACTCTCCTCTCCCGCTCTCTGACCACAATCTTCTCTCCTTTACTATCAAATATTCTCTGCCTCCTCAGGTCATGCCTACGTATCAGACATACAGAAATCTACATGCTCATAGACAGTCTACACTTCTCATTGTCCCCTATCTCTTCCCTCTCCTGTCCCAATCGGGCTGCCAAACTTTACAATAACACTCTCAAAAATGCATTGGACGAAGCAGCCCCCCCTACACTCCGAACCACCCAAAAAAGACGACGACAACCCTGGCACACGCGTCAATCCCGCTTTCTTCAGCGGTGCTTGAGATGTGCAGAACGACTATGGAGAAAATCGCATTTGGCTGCAGACTTCCTCCATTACAAATTTATGCTCAAAACTTACAACTCTGCCCTTCACCGCGCCAAACAAGTCTATTTCACTTCTCTCATCTCCACACTATCTAATAATCCAAAAAGCCTCTTTGATACTTTTCACTCCCTCCTTAGTCCTAAAGTGCAGACGCCAATCACAGATCTCAGTGCTGAAGACCTGGCCACTTATTTTAACCCCTTTAGGACGCAGCTTGTTTTGGCCTTGTGGCACAGCCGATTTTTTAAAATCTGACATGTTTTACTTTATGTGGTAATAACTCCGGAATGCTTTTACCTATCCAAGCAATTCTGAGATTGTTTTCTCGTGACATATTGTACTTTATGATAGTGGAAAAATGTGGTCGATAAATTCAATATTTATTTGTGAAAAACACCAAAAATTAGAGAAAATTTGCAAAAATGTGCCTTTTTCTAAATTTAAATGTATCTGCTTGTAAAACCGATAGTAATACCACACAAAATAGTCACTAGTTACCATTTCCCATATGTCTACTTTATATTTGCATCATTTTTTGAACATCCTTTTATTTTTCTAGGACATTACAAGGCTTAGAACTTTAGCAGCAATTTCTCACATTTTCCAGAAAATTTCAAAAGGCCATTTTTACAGGGGCCAGTTCAGTTCTGAAGTGGTTTTGAGGGCCTTATATATTATAATACCCCAATAAATCACCCCATTTTAAAAACTGCACCCCTCAAAGTATTCAAAACAGCATTCAGAAAGTATTTTAACCCTATAGGCGTTTCACAGGAAATAAAGCAAAGTAGAGGGGAAATTTACAAATTTCTCTTTTTCTTGCCGAAATTCATTTGTAATAAAAAAAATTGTATAACACAGAAGCTTTTACCAGAGAAATGCAACTCAATATTTATTGCCCAGGTCCTGCAGTTTTTAGGAATATCCCACATGTGGCCCTAGTGTGGTAATGGACCGAAACACCGGCCTCAGAAGCAAAGGAGCACCTAGTGGATTTTGGGGCCTGCTTATTTTTAGATTATATTTTAGGCACCATGTCGAGTTTGAAGAGGTCTTGTGGTGCCAAAACAGTGGAAACTCCCCAAAAGTGACCCCATTTTGGAAACTAGACCACTCAAGGAATTTATCTAGGGGTATAGTTAGCACTTTGACCCCACAGGTATTTTGCTATATTTATTGGAGTTAGTCTGTGAAAATGAAAATCTACTTTTTTCTGAAATAACATAGACATTTTTAATATTTACAAGGAATAAAGAAGAAAATTCACCCGAACATTTGTAAAGCATCTTCTCCCGATTACGGAAATACCCCATATGTGGTAATAAACTGCTGTTTGGACCCACAGCAACGCTCAGAAGGGAGGGAGCGCCATTTGGATTTTGGAGCACAGATTTTGCTGGATTGGTTTTTAGTGCCATGTCGCGATTGCAACCCCCTGGAGGCAACAAAATAGTGGAAACCCCAAAAGTGACCCCATTTTGGAAACTAGACCCCTCAAGGAATTTTTCTAGTGGTTTAGCAAGCATTTATACCACACAGGTCTTTTGCAGAATTTAGTATAGTTAGGCCGTGAAAATGAATATAAAAATTTTTGTCCACTAAAATGTTGCATTTTTCATTTTCACAAGGGATAAAGGAGAAAAAGTCGCCCAAAATTTGTAACGCAATCTCTCCCGAGTATGACAATACCCCACATGTGGTAATAATTAATTTTTTTAATAGAAATTAATTTACCTTTGCAGGACTGATCCTTTTTTGCTTTTCCATTTTAGTTTTTCACTCCCCGCCTTCCAAACGCCATAACTTTTTTATTTTTACATGAATTGAGCGGTGTGAGGGCTTATTTTTGGCAGGACGAGCTGTAGTTTTTATTGGTACCATTTTATGGTAGATGCAAATTTTTGATCACTTTTTATTACATTTTATTTAGAGCTTTGGTGGCCAAAAACAGTGATTTTGGCGTTTTAAATACTTTATTTCTTACGACATTCATAATGCGCTATAAATGACAATTTTACTTTATTCTGCGGGTCGATACGATTACGGCGATACCATATGTATATAGTTTTTTTTATGTTTTGCAGCGTTTGCACAATAAAATCACTTCTTTATACAATAATTTATTTTCTGTATCACCATATTCTGAGAGCCGTAACATTATATTTTTCAGTCAAAAAAGCAGTGTAAGGGATAGTTTTTTGCGGGACAGGTTGTAGTTTTATTGGTACTATTTTCGGGTACATCCGACTTTTTGATCACTTTTTATTCTATATTTTGGCAGGGGTGGTGACCAAAAAATAGTGATTCTGGCATTGTTTTTAGTTTATTTTTTTTGCGGCGTTCACCGTACGGTAAAAATAACATTATAGTTTTATAGATTGGGTCGTTATGAACGCGGTGATACCAAATATGTGTACTGTTTTTTTAAGAGACTTATTATAGGAAAAAAAAATCTTTTATTTGTACATTTTTGTAAAACATTATTATTAACTTTTTTCTTAATTTTTTCTTTACTTTTGACACTTTCTTTTTTACCTGCAGCTCTGATCGCTGCTAGAATACATTACACTACCTAGGTAGTGTAATGTATTCCAACTGTCCGTGTGACGTCACAGTCACTCTGACAGTTAATCTACGAGGACCAGCCAGAGGCTGATCCTCATGGGCTTGCATACATGGCAGACTCGGGGGCCGTTGTCTGGCCCCCGGGTGCCATCACAAACATCAGCAGCCCCCACAATTGCATGGGGGCTGCTGATGTGCTACAAACCCCGTACATGCGGAGATCGCAATCGAGCCCCGCATGTAATGGGTTAATTGCTGAAGTCAGCGGCAATGAGCCACTGATTGGCAACTAGTGGAGTGTCAGCTGTCAGGGACAGCTGACCTCCCGGTTCTCGATGCACACTGTCGCCGACAGTGTCACAGACACGGTCATGGACAGTGTGCATCGCGAACGGCAGTAATGTCCTGTCACTCTGACAGGAAGTCTATCAGGAGGCTGATCCTGATAGGCTTCTTTACATGGCAGACACGGAGGCCATTACTTGGCCTCCGATCGCCATGCTACCATCTGCAAACCTCACGATTTCATCGTGAGGTCTGCCGATGAGCTAGAAACCCTTGAATGCGGTGATTGCAATCGATCACCGCAATCAAGGGGTTAATTGCCGGAATCAGCGGAAATAAGCCGCTGATCGGCATACAGGGGAGTGTCAGCTGTCAGGGACAGCTGGCCTCCCGGTTCCCGGTGCACACTGTCACCGACAGTGTGCATCGGGAACTTCGCAGTCCCTTAAGACACTGGTCGCATGGACGTACAGTTGCGTCCTCGTGCGCCTAGGGGTTAAAGTTAAAATTGACAACATCTGGCATGATATGATCTCCCAGTCCCCTAGTAACATCGATCCCCTTCCCTCCCGCACTCCCTCTTCTTCACTTTCAGCATTTGACCCAATAACAGAAGAAGAAGTCTCTAGGCTCCTCTCTTCTTCTCGCCCTACTACCTGCCCTAGTGATCCTATCCCCTCACACCTCCAGTCCCTCTCCCCAGCTCTCACTAGTCACCTGACTAAAATATTTAACCTCTCTCTTTTATCTGGAATCTTTCCCTCCTCTTTTAAACATGCCATTATAAACCCATTACTGAAAAAAACAACTCTTGACCCATCCAGCGCTGCTAACTACCGACCAGTCTCTAATCTGGCCTTCATCTCCAACTCCTGGAACGCTTGGTCTACTCTTGCCTTATCCACTATCTCTCTGCTAACTCCATTCTAGACCCCTTACAATCTGGTTTCCGCACTCTACACTCCACAGAAACTGCCCTTACTAAAGTCTCAAATGATCTCTTGGCGGCTAAATCGGACGATAAATACTCTCTCCTGATTCTTCTGGATCTCTCTACAGCCTTTGACACTGTAGACCACAAACTCCTACTTAACATGCTCCACTCTATTGGCCTCAGGGACGCTGCTCTCTCTTGGTTTTCCTCCTATCTCCCTGACCGCTCGTTCAGTGTGTCATTTGCTGGTTCTACTTCTTCTCCCCTTCCTCTTGCGGTCGGGGTTCCTCAGTGATCAGTCATCGGTCCGCTCCTCTTTTCTCTCTACACAGTGCCTATTGGACAAACCATCAGCAGATTTGCTCCCAGTACCATCTCTACGCTGATGACACCCAATTATATGCCTCTTCCCATGACATCACCCCTGCTCTAATTCAAAACACACTGGTGTGATTGTCTGTCCGCTGTCTCTAATATCATGTCCTATCTCTATCTGAAACTGAATTTTTCGAAAACCGAGCTCCTTATGTTCCCACTATCTTCTAACCTCCCTAAACCGGATGTATCCATCTCTGTGTGTGGCACTATCATAACTCCTAAGCAGCACGCCCGCTGTCTCAGGGTTATTTTTGACTCAAATCTTTCCTTTACTCCTCACATTCAATCACTTTCACGCTCCTGTCATTTTTCACCTCAAAAACATCTCCAGAATCCGCCCTTTTCTTACGGGAGAAACAGCCAAAACTCTCATTGTTGCTCTGATTCACTCTCGTCTTGACTACTGTAACTCATTACTAGTCGGTCTTCCCCTCACTAAACTCTCCCCTCTCCAATCTATCCTGAATGCAGTAGCCAGGCTCATATTTATGACCAACTGCTACACCAGCGCCTCTAATCTTTGCCAGTCACTGCACTGGTTGCCCATCCCCTTCAGAATAAAATTCAAATTTATTAATCTTATCCACAAAGCTCTCCACATTGCTGCACCTCCTTACATCTCCTCCCTCATCTCTGTCTACCACCCTACTCGCGCTCTACGTTCTGCCAACGACCTTAGATTAAAATCCTCCATAATCCGTACCTCCCACTCCCGTCTCCAAGATTTTTCTCGTGCTGCACCAGTCCTCTGGTATGTGCTACCCCGGACAATCAGATTTATTCCCAATATCCACAGTTTTAAACGTGCCCTTAAATCACATCTATTTAGACAGGCCTATAACATTCCCTAATCTGACTCCTTTCCATGGCCCCCCTTTTAGATTAGTCATCAGAATAAGATTCCCTCATGCTCCTTCTCTTCATGTACGTCATACACGGATACTGGCTGGTGACCGGCTCATGCAGCTTTATGTGAGCCACCCCATGTGTATAAAAAAAAATGGGTGGACCATGGTACAGAACAAACACTGTTACACTTTGTGTCTCCCTTATTTCCCCATAGATTGTAAAGCTCTTGCAAGCAGGGTCCTCACTCCTCTGGTTTGAATTGTAAATTAACTTTGTCACTATGTAATGTCTGATGTGGTTTGTTTCATGTTCCCTCTAAATTGTAAAGTGCTGCGTAATATGTTGGCGCTATATAAATAAAGATTATTATTATTATATAATATTTCTATTTTTTTCTCCTCCCAGATTTTATTATTTTTTTAGATTTTTATATTTTTCTTTTTCACCCTTTTAATATTTTTATTTTGATATTATTATTAGATTCTTTATATTTTTGTATTTTTTATATATATTGTTTTTTATTATTTATTATTATTAGGTGATCATGTGATATATGAATTGATTGCTTGCTTGCTAAAAGAAGTTTGAAAAACTGACACAATTTAAAACCATTTTTTCTTTGCAGCTTACTTCCTGCTGAGCAGCTGACTAGGGGGAGTGGTTAACTGGTCCCAGGTGGCATAAATTAGCCCTCAGGACTCTGGAGAGCCTGCTCTGGTGGGCTTGCTAAAGTGGTTTGTATATCAAGTGGAGTTACAAAACCGGAGTTAAAAAGAGGAGTTACAGCCCCTGTAAGTACTCTTCTTTTCTTTTATTTTAACAACTGTTCAGTGATTTTTTATTTTTTTTTGTCAAATCACATTTCTGATAATAACAGTGAAAAACTGAAAGGCAAGACCTGACTATAGGTGAAGCTCTGTTGAATCTGGTCATTTCTAATAATGCAGATCTTGTTGGGAATGCCAATGTTCGTGAAAACCTTGGTAACAGTGATCACAATATAGTTACATTTTACCTATACTGTAAAAAACAAACACAGGCTGGGAGGGCAAAAACATTTAATTTTAAGAAAGCCAATTTCCCCAGGATGAGGGCTGCAATTCAGGATATAGACTGGGAAGAACTGTTAAATAATGGGACAAATGATAAATGGGAGATTTTCAAATCTACTTTGGGTAATTATAGTGCAAAATTTATCCCTATAGGTAACAAGTATAAAGGACTAAATTTAAATCCCACATGGCTTACACCTTCTGTGAAAGGGGCAATACATGGCAAAAAAAATGCATTTAAAAAATACAAATCTGAGAGTACATCTGTAGCCTTTGTAAAATATAAAGAGCTTAAGAAAATCTGTAAAAATGTAATAAAATCAGCAAAAATACAAAATGAAAGGCAGGTGGCCAAGGATAGTAAAACAAATCCCCAAAAATCTTCAAGTATATAAATACAAAAAAGCCAAGGTCTGAACATATAGGACCCCTAGATAGTGGTAATAGGGAGTTGGTCACAGGGGATCAAGTGAAGACAGAGTTAGGCCTCATGCACACGACCATATTTTTTCCCACCCGTAAATACTGGCGTAAATACGGGTCCGGTATCACACGTATTCGACCCGTTTTGCACCAGTATTTACGAACCCGTGCCCGTAAATATGGGTCCGGTGTCACCCGTCTTCCACCCGTATTTACGGGCACGTTTTTGGCGGCAAAATAGCACTGCACTAATCGGCAGCCCCTTCTCTCTATCAGTGCAGGATAGAGAGAAGGGACAGCCCTTTCTGTAATAAAAGTTAAAGAAATTCATACTTACCGGCCGTTGTCTTGGTGACGCGTTCCTCTCTTCACATCCAGCCTGACATCCCTGGATGACGCGGCAGTCCATGTGACCGCTGCAGCCTGTGATTGACCTGTGATTGGCTGCAGCGGTCACATGGCCTGAAACGTCATCCAGGACGTCGGGCCGGATGTCGAGAGGGACGCGTCACCAAGGCAACGGGCGGGAGACCGGACTGGAGGAAGCAGGAAGTTCTCGGTAAGTATGAACGTCTTTTATTTTTATTTTTTACAGGTTTATTCTGATCGGTAGTCACTGTCCAGGGTGCTGAAAGAGTTACTGCCGATCAGTTAACTCTTTCAGCTCCCTGGACAGTGACTATTTACTGACGTCGCTTAGCAACGAGAGCTCCATAGACTTCTATGGACTGTCCGTGCCGTTATTACGGCCTGAAATAGGACATGTTCTATCTTTTTCAACGGCACGGGCACCTTCCCGTGAGAAAACGGGAAGGCACCCGTCGCCAATAGAAGTCTATGAGCCCGTTATTACGGGTCGTAATTACGACCCGTAATAACGGGAGTTTTTACGGTCGTGTGCATGAGGCCTTACTAAATGGGTTCTTTAGCTCTGTATATATAACAGAAGAAAGAGCAGCAGATGTAGCTGGTGCCAGTGCTGTTAATATATCAGTTGATATACTGAATTGGATGAATGTAGATATGTTCCAAGCTAAATTAAATAAAATAAATGTGCACAAGGCCCCAGGACCAGATGGGATACTGTCACGACATGGAGTGTGGACCCACTGGGCCGTACCACGTAGCGGGATGGCAGCTGGCCAAACAAGTAAGTATACAGTTCAATTAGTTCAGCGAGGGTACCTGAGGCAATCGTAGGCAGTAGCGAGGCAGGCACGTCCAGGACCAGGCGTCGGGAAGTAGTCAGGTGAGGCGTAGCAGATCAGTGTAGGCTGTAGCACAGCACGGCAAATAGTACAGCACGGCAATAGCACTAGGTAGCACGGAAACAGGATACGGTATACAGGAGCAAGGTACACTGGGAAGCTGGAAGACACTGGGAGACCATAAGCACGACAAACAATGGGTAACGAACAACGCTCTGGCAAAGAGCAAGGGGGCAGAGCACTTTTTATAGCCCAGGGCATCCTGGGCTAGATTGCAGAGTTACTGCAAAAATGCGCGCACTGGCCCTTTAAGGACGTGAGCGTGCGGGCCGGAGACACTCAGAATCCAGAAGTGAGTGCCGGTGCCTGACAGAGGGACGACGCTGCAATGAGGTAAGCTGTCCATGGCCACGGCCGTCGAGGTTAACGTCCGAACAACGGACCGTGGTCATAGACGTTACAGTTACACCCTAGAATTCTTAAAGAGCTTAGTTCAGTTTTTTCTGTCCCCCTTTTCATAATATTCAGAGATTCTCTAGTGACTGGTATAGTGCCAAGGGACTGGCGCAAGGCAAATGTGGTGCCTATTTTCAAAAAGGGCTCTAGGTCTTCCCCGGGTAATTATAGACCAGTAAGCTTAACATCCATCGTGGGAAAATGTTTGAGGGACTATATACAGAATTATGTGACAATAAATAGTATTATAAGTGACAGCCAGCACGGTTTTACTGAGGACAGAAGTTGTCAAACTAACCTGATCTGTTTCTATGAAGAGGTGAGCAGAAGCCTAGACAGAGGGGCCGCTGTGGATATAGTGTTTTTGAACTTTGCAAAGGCATTTGACATTGTCCCTCATAGACGTCTAATGGGTAAATTAAGGACTATAGGTTTAGAAAATATAGTTTGTAATTGGATTGAGAATTGGCTCAAGGACCGGATCCAGAGAGTTGTGGTCAATGATTCCTACTCTGAACGGTCCCCGGTTATAAGTGGTGTACCCCAGTGTTCAGTGCTGGGACCACTATTATTCAACTTATTTATTAATGATATAGAGGATGGGAATAATAGCACTATTTCTATTTTTGCAGATGACACCAAGCTATGTAATAATGTTCAGTCTATGGAAGATGTTCGTGAATTGCAAGCGGATTTAAACAAGCTAAATGTTTGTGCATCCAGTTGGCAAATTAAGTTTAATGTAGATAAATGTAAAGTTATGCATCTGGTTACCAACAACCTGCATGCATCATATGTCCTAGGGGGAGCTACACTAGGGGAGTCACTTGTTGACAAGGATCTGGGTGTACTTGTAAATCATAAACTAAATAACAGCATGCAGTGTCAATCAGCTGCTTCAAAGGCGAGCAGGATATTGTCGTGCATTAAAAGAGGCATAGACTAGTGGGACAGGGATGTAATATTGCCACTTTACAAAGCATTAGTGAGGCCTCATTTAGAATATGCAGTTCAGTTCTGGGCTCCAGTTCATAGAAAGGATGCCCTGGAGTTGGAAAAAATACAAAGAAGAGCAACGAAGCTAATAAGAGGCATGGAGAATCTAAGTTATGAGGAAAGATTAAAAGAATTAAACCTATTTAGCCTTGAAAAAAGACGACTAAGGGGGGACATGATTGATTTATATAAATATATTAATGGCACATACAAAAAATATGGTGAAATCCTGTTCCATGTAAAACCCCCTCAAAAAACAAGGGGGCACTCCCTCCAGCTGGAGAAAAAAAGGTTCAACCTGCAGAGAACTGTGAATTTATGGAATAGTCTACCGCAGAAGCTGGTCACAGCAGGGACAGTAGATGGCTTTAAAAAAGGGTTAGATAATTTCCTAGAACAAAAAAGTATTAGCTCCTATGTGCAGAAATGTTTTACTTCCCTTTTCCCGTCCCTTGGTTGAACTTGATGGACATGTGTCTTTTTTCAGCCGTACTAACTATGTAACTATCAGTGGCGTAACTACCGCCGTAGCAGCAGTAGCGGCTGCTACGGGGCCCGCGGCATGAGGGGGCCCGTGTCGCCCGCCGGCACGAGCCCCCACCATGGCCGGAGGCTCCGCTAGCAGCCGCTATGGCTGCTACAGCGGGACGCCACTGAACACTACGGCAGAGCAGGGAGGTATCTCCCCGCTCTGCCATTAACTGGTTCCCGACCGCTGGCTGTATTTTTACGGCCAGCGGTCAGGGTCCTTAAAACCAGAGCCATAGACTTTCTACGGCTCGGGTTTTAACTTGCTGCCCGCGCGATCGGGCAGCTGAATGTCGGGTATCCGGCTGTCAGTCACTGCCGGGGACCCTGAGGAGAGGATAGAAGCAGCTTTCGGTGCTTCTGTCTTCTCTGATCACTTGTACACAGCGCTGAATGCGCGCTGTGTACAGGAATAGAGACAGCAGCAGCGGTGCTGTCTCTATTCCTCCCGGTGATCATGTGACTGGTCACATGATCGAAGGGTGCCGTTAGTGGCAGGCTGCTGCTGGGTCTTACTAGACCCAGCACAGCCCTATTAGTGACAATCGTCACTATGAGAGGGCTGATTTCCCTGCTGTGCAGCCCCAGTTACAGTGGAAAAGATGGTGTAAAAGTAAGAAAAAATATATATAAAGTTCCCCAAAGGTCTTCTTTGACCTGAGGGACAGACCATAGTAATAAAAAAATAATAAAGTAAAGTGCAAAAAAATTTTAAATAATAAATACACAAAAAAAACGTTACCCCCCCGCCAATCATTGTTGTAACGCTAGCGCTGACCAAATTACCCTAATATAGACATGTAATATATAAAAATTTACGGTAGACAATGACGATCACAAATAAAAGGTCTATTTTAGGGTAAAACTATGTTATTACCACAAAAAAATAGCTGAAACGTAAAAAAGCTTATTTTTTTACTATTATTTTCAAACTTTATGAATAAAAATTCTAAAATAGCAAAAAAGGTGTGTATAAAAACGATAAAAAATGAAACCTGCATTGTCTACGGAAAAAAACGTCGCAAAAATAACGTTGTTAGCCCAACAAATAAAAAAGTTATAGCCATTTAACTAACGCGTGCTAAATATGGCTAAACGGTGTCTGGTCCTGAAGGCGCAAAATAGAGCAAAAGACATGTATCCCCAACAAATAAAAAAGTTATAGCCATTTAACTAACGCGTGCTAAATATGGCTAAACGGTGTCTGGTCCTGAAGGCGCAAAATAGAGCAAAAGACATGTATCCCCTCTCCACAGGATCTCCACAGGACATGTATCCCCTCTCCACAGGACATGTATCCCCTCTCCACAGGACATGTATCCCCTCTCCACAGGACATGTATCCCCTCTCCACAGGACATGTATCCCCCCTCTCCACAGGACATGTATCCCCCCTCTCCACAGGACATGTATCCCCTCTCCACAGGACATGTATCCCCTCTCCACAGGACATGTATCCCCTCTCCACAGGACATGTATCCCCTCTCCACAGGATATGTATCCCCTCTCCACAGGATATGTATCCCCTCTCCACAGGACATGTATCCCCTCTCCACAGGACATGTATCCCCTCTCCACAGGATATCCACAGGACAGGGGATACATGTGTGATCGCTGGCATTGATAGGGAGAACGGGGGACTGAAAGTCCCCTGAAGTTCTCCATCACAAACCTCGGACTTCCGGGGTCTGTGTCGGCAGCTCCATAGAAATGAATGGAGCGCCGGTCGTGCTTCTGCGCATGCGTGACCAGCGCTCCTTTCATTTTTATTGAGCTGCGCAGACGCCGGAAGTCAGAGGTTTTTCATGGAGAAGTTCAGGGGACTTTCAGTCCCCCGTTCTCCCTATCGCTGCCAGCGATCCGTCATGTATCCCCTATCCTGTGGAGATCCTGTGGAGAGGGGATACATGTATTTTGTAGGACACACTGTAGGTCGAATTTTTTTGGGAGGGGGGACGCTGTATGGCGTTCCCTACAGGGGGGGGGGAACGCTGTATGGCGTTCCCTACAGGGGGGGGGGTGGCTGTATGGCGTTCCCTACAGGGGGGGAGCTGTATGGCGTTCCCTACAGGGGGGGGCTGTATGGCATTCTCTACAGGGGGGGCTGTATGGCGTTCTCTACAGGGGGGGCTGTATGGCGTTCTCTGCAGGGGGGCTGTATGGCGTTATCTACAGGGGGCTGTATGGCATTATCTACAGGGGGGCTGTATGGCGTTCTCTACAGGGGGGG
Source organism: Rhinoderma darwinii (assembly GCF_050947455.1). Classification (NCBI taxonomy): domain Eukaryota; kingdom Metazoa; phylum Chordata; class Amphibia; order Anura; family Rhinodermatidae; genus Rhinoderma; species Rhinoderma darwinii. The sequence goes on along the minus strand of NC_134692.1, from coordinate 92,825,988 downwards.
CTGTATGGCGTTCTCTGCAGGGGGGCTGTATGGCGTTATCTACAGGGGGCTGTATGGCATTATCTACAGGGGGGCTGTATGGCGTTCTCTACAGGGGGATGTATGGCGCTATCTACAGAGGGGGGGCTGTATGGCGTTATCTACAGGGGGGGCTGTAAAAAAGGCACTAACTACCAGGGGGGGGGGGTTGTGTGACACCCAGGGGAGGGGGGGGGGCACCAGTCAAAAGTTTGCTATGGGGCCCAGTCTTTCCTAGTTACGTCCCTGGTAACTATGTAATTTATGTCAGTGTAGTGGATATATCTGTTTCTTCCACTCCTTTTCTGATGCTTGTCAATCAGAGGTAACTGAGATAAGGAAGTATAACACTCCTGCATTCAGGCAGTGTTATCCTTGTCTACCTTCTATCAGCCCTTCTGATGCTTATCCTCAGAGGTGGCTAAGCTCAGGAAATATAACACGCTTGCTTTCAGGCAGTGTTATCCCTATCTACCTACTACCAGCCCCACGTGTTTCTTTACTAAGTTATTTATCTGCTGTAAATTGTCAAGAGGCTTGCAGAGTCAGAATGTTATAGCTTCTAGCATTCTAGAAGTTCAATTTACTGAAACAATGTGGCGTGGAGTAACAATGCCAGCCACCATTAGTGGCAAAACTCTCCATCTTATATAGGTGGAGTATCCACCCCCTTCCAGCATCACTGTCAGGTACAGCCAATGGGAGACGCCGCTCAGGGGGTGTTTACCGCCCAGTTGGAAACAGGGGCTCATTCGTCTGAGCGTATGAGAAGCCGGCCTGCAATCCGACACCCATCCTCCCTTGATGACATAGGAAAGTAAACACAGGAGCTAGACTGCACTGTGAACAGTGCACTGCTCCTGTGTTCGGCTCAGATAGGAATGCACCTACATCATCTTCTCCCCCGAGTAGGGGAAGATGAGTAGATGTCCGGGCACATCCAGGATTGAACTGGGGTGGCTCCCAACTTGGGATTACCGTCTCAGTGTGCTATTTGGATGGGATGTATTAAATATATATATATATATATATATATATCTGTGTGAGCAGGTTCTGTTTGTTAGACAGACCAATGCCTTAGTGGTTTAGGGAATAATCCCTAACAGTGTTTGGAACCAAAATCCCCCATTTTAGTAAACTAATGTACATAAAGTGGGGAACCTTGATACAGACAGGTGCCTAGTAATCAAAAAGATAAGACTCCCATCCAGCATATAACCATAGCAGGGACACTATACATAATAATTTAGATGGTCTAAGAAATAGTGCATTGCGATGATGTGATCCACCTGATGAGTTGTCCAAGGAATTCAAAATACAGTGATGGGGAACCTAGTGCCAATATATAAATTAGGCATTAGGTATATGTGGGTTCCTGAGACTATTCGGCTCAAAATTATAGATATTATTAAGCTATATATTCGAGATAATAGCGCATTAGGGTGATATGATCCACCTGATATTATTAAGCTATATATCAAAGATAATGACTTACGAGGACTTCAATTAGAAACACAATGATGGGGAAACCTAGTGCCCATGTATACAAATTGGGCATTAGGTATATGCGGGTTCCTGAGACTATTCGGCTCAAAATTATAGATATAGATAGGCTTTGGACTTCCCACCAGGATCTAATATTATCCTTATAGGTGTTTGATAGGGTATTAAATGCTGATGTGAAGCATCAGAAACGGAGTGGAAGAAACAGATATATCCACTACACTGACATAAGATCACCTAATAATAATAATAATAATAATAATAATAATAAAAAACAATATATATAAAAATACAAAAATATCAAGAATATAATATTAATATCAAAATAAAAAATATTAAAAGGGTGAAAAAGAAAAATATGAAAATCTAAAAAAATAAGAATAAAAACCGGGAGGAGGAAAATATAGAAATATTATATAGAGATCATTGCATCCGCACAGGTAGTATTTGTATTCCATATGTACTATATCTAATGGTATTAATCTAAAGTCAAGGGCGTAGCTAGGGGGGGGGCAGGCGGGGCATGTGCCCGGGGCGCAACTTAGAGGGGGGCGCCAGCGCCACTTCCTCCTGCACTATAATTGTACCTGTGTTGCAAGCACACAGGTACAATTAGAAGCAATGAATGACAGGGCACGTTCCGTGCCCGGCCATTCAGCGCCTTTCCACGAGTGAAGCGACTGGTACCTTTTGTACCAGTGAAGCTTCCGTCGATGAAAGGCGCTGATTGACAGGGAAAGTCATCTTGCCCAGCCAATCAGCGTCTTTCATAGACGCTGCGTTCAACCCCCAGGAGACCTGCGCAGAAGAGAGAAGGTCTCCATGGCTGCCGGCTGGCGTGGGAGCGGGATCAAGGTGAGTTTGAATAGTTTTTTTTTTTTAATTGTAATAAAAGTGTGTGGCTGTATCTACAGGGTGGACTTTATCTACGGTGGGTGCTTTATCTACACGGGGAGGGACTTTGTCTACACGGGGGGACTTTGTTTACACGGGGGGGGGGCTTTATCTACAAGGGGGACTTTGTCTACATGGGGGGGCTTTATCTATGGAGGGGGGACTTTGTCTACATGGGGGGGCTTTATATATGGGGGCACTTTATCTACGGGGGGTGTCTATCTACAGGGGGGCTATATACTGGGCTGGGCTACCTATGGAGCACCATATACAGGGGTGGGCTATAGCTACAGGGGTGGCTATATAGTATATAGCCCCCGTGTAGATATAGCCCACCCCGTATATAGCCCCCCTGTAGATATAGCCCACCCCTGTATATAGTCCCCCTGTAGATATAGCCCACCCCTGTAGATATAGCCCACCCTATAGATATAGTCCCCCTGTAGATATAGCCCACCCCTGTAGATATAGTCCCCCTGTAGATATAAACACCAAAAAGTTATCCCTATATGCTATAATAAGACCAAATCAAACGTATCTTAGAAAAATACAAAATGACTTTATTGAAGACAAACAGCACAGTTGATCAAGATACTTTAAAAATTACCACCCATAAAAACAATGTACAACAGTACAAAGAAAATAGACAGTGTTGAATATAAGGCAGGGCAAACAATGGTAGTATAATGCATACTATATCATAGACTATAAAGTATGTATCATGAGTATAAATATACTGATAGCAATCACCACAACAAAGACCTGTAATATGACCACAAAGATTGTAAGGTAACAGTCATGGAAAATAAAAATCACTAAGACCTCAAGATACGCATACCAAAAAACCCACCATGAGCCATTCCACTGCCACAACACTGTCAGAACACCCCAACACGCGTTTCGCACCTGGCTTCGTCAAGGGGTGCTGGAAGAGTGTGATCAGAGGATTTAAATAGGGGGTACACAGCTGAGCAGTGTACCACACTTACTTGTCCATAGGATGTTCAGCTGGCGCCTGCACGAGGAGAGGCGGCACCTCAATCACACAGTACACGGCGTCCGGAAGTGAGCAGTGCGCAACTGCACAGAGCCCAATCCATGTTGCGCCGTGAACTACGTGATGAACGGCCCCCCGCCCCGTGCATGCGCACAACAACCACAGACCACCGCATCCATCTTGGAATAGGGCAAGGCACCCGCAGTTGCCCATGTCCAAGAATAGAAAGCGGTATGTATACAGGAGCGCTATTGACAGTTAGAAAAAATATATACACATTTTATACATTTACAGAATGACAAAGATAATATAGATGAGAGCATATTTGGACATTTCAAAATATAGATATATCATGGATCAGACATTGGTTCCGACAGATAGAATTCTGGCAACAGCACATCGAGCAATAATGTAGATGAACAGAGTGTACAGAGGGGGACCCAATGCATGCCTAGGAGCCCACTGTGCACACAGATCATAGACATTTGGGGTGAAATATCGCCATATATATATATATATAAGATTGTATGACCAAACATCATACCAAATTAAATAGATGGATCAAAATATGTAACGAAAAAAATGAATAAAAATCGAAATAAAAGGATGTATAGAAATCTATAAGTTAAGATGTGACAAAAGTGGTTTAAAAGTACGTACGTGAAAAGCAGGTAAATATTTAGAAAAATACATATTTAAGCAAATATATATAGAAAGATAAGTAATCATATATATTATAAACGTGCATATATACTTATATGTGTATATGGCCATATGCATGCACACATAAAAAATGAATAAAGTAAAATTTAATAAATGTGCGTAAACGGACCAAATAGGTCACAAAAATTGTGAAATCATATGAAAAATAACGTTAGGAGTGCAATTAAAGCACAATAGTGTGGCTTCGAAACAACAAAAATAATAAAAAAATGTGAAAAGACATATGGATAGAAAATCCATATGTCATGCCCAATGGAGAGAAATGAAATCGATTTTTGAGAGGTTTTGGCCAATTCTCCATACTGATATGGACCTGAGTGTAGCGCTATCAGACTATCCCCTTATGACTTCACGTAGATCACGTAATCTAAGTGATATATTAGTCAAGAGCCATTATGTAGCTCCTACCTCAGGATTTGTATTTAATTCCAGAGGACCAAAGTGGGGTTCATACCCCTGTGGTGACTGCGGGGCATGTTCCCTCATGACTAGATCTCTAAATTTTAGTGATTCTTCTGGGTCAAGAGAATACAAGATCTGTCATAACATCACGTGTCGTTCAACTGCTGTGGTTTACTATGCCATCTGTCCATGTCGACTAATATATGTGGGTCTCACTTCTAGAGAACTTCGTGTGAGAATCCTTGAACATATAAGGGACATAAAGGGTGCTATGAAAACTGATGATCCTGAAAAGTTAAGCAAACTAAAACCGATACCTCGCCATTTTTGTGACCACCACCAAGGTAATTGGAGACTTTTCACCTTCAGGGGAATTGATAAGATCTCTCTAGGAAACAGAGGGGGTAATATTCAGAGAATCCTTGCCCAACGTGAATGCAAATGGATTGTGAAATTACAAACAGTTTTCCCTAAGGGGCTAAATGAAATGATCAGTTTCACTCCGTTTCTATAATGAGAATCTCTAGTAGGTGCCAACCTCTGTTATGTTTTATCCTTTTGTGTGTAGGGAGGATTTATTATCTAACTTCTGCTTACTTGTCTTTTCAGAGTGGACTGTATCGGTCATATTGGAGGTGCAGAGGTGCATGTTTATATTGAGATGCATGGTTGCATTGGAGGCACATGACGATAGTTATCTCATATTCTCTGATACAAATGAGGTTCCGGTGTCAATATCATCTGCTAATATTTGTTATGTAGTGATTGGTTTTTCTAACTTTTCTTTTCATGATTCTGTGGTTATGTGATGATTGCATTAGGTAGTAATAGCGATATTTTTGCTCATGATCTGGTACAGTTATCTTTGCAGTGGATTGTCTTTATATCCTGGCATTTCATAGATGCATTATAACACTAATGGATGTTTCGTTCTAACACGTTCTTTATTATCATATGTTTTTTTCTATCCATATGTCTTTTCACATTTTTTTATTATTTTTATTGTTTCGAAACCACACTATTGTGCTTTAATTGCACTCCTAACCTTATTTTTCATGTTTTCACAATTTTTGTGACCTATTTGGTCCGTTTACGCACATTTATTAAATTTTACTTTATTCATTTTTTATGTGTGCATGCATATGGCCATATACACATATAAGTATATATGCACGTTTATAATATATATGATTACTTATCTTTATATATATTTGCTTAAATATATATTTTTCTAAATATTTACCTGCTTTTCACGTACGTACTTTTAAACCACTTTTGTCACATCTTAACTTATAGATTTCTATACATCCTTTTATTTAGATTTTTATTAATTTTTTTCGTTACATATTTTGATCCATCTATTTAATTTGGTATGATGTTTGGTCATACAATCTTATATATATATGGCGATATTTCACCCCAAATGTCTATGATCTGTGTGCACAGTGGGCTCCTAGGCATGCATTGGGTCCCCCTCTGTACACTCTGTTCATCTACATTATTGCTCGATGTGCTGTTGCCAGAATTCTATCTGTCGGAACCAATGTCTGATCCATGATATATCTATATTTTGAAATGTCCAAATATGCTCTCATCTATATGCTCTTTGTCATTCTGTAAATGTATAAAATGTGTATATATTTTTTCTAACTGTCAATAGCACAACATACAGGAGTATACATACCGCTTTCTATTCTTGGACATGGGCAACTGCGGGTGCCTTGCCCTATTCCAAGATGGATGCGGTGGTCTGTGGTTGTTGTGCGCATGCGCGGGGCGGGGGACCGTTCATCAGGTAGTTCACGGCGCAACATGGACTTGGGCTCTGTGCAGTTGCGCACTGCTCACTTCCGGACGCCGTGTACTGTGTGATTGAGGTGCCGCCTCTCCTCGTGCAGGCGCCAGCTGAACATCCTATGGATAAGTAAGTGTGGTACACTGCTCAGCTGTGTACCCCCTATTTAAATCGTCTGATCACACTCTTCCAGCACCCCCTGACGAAGCCAGGTGCGAAACGCGCGTTGGGGTGTTCTGACAGTGTTGTGGCAGTGGAATGGCTCATGGTGGGTTTTTGGTATGCGTATCTTGAGGTCTTAGTGATTTTTCTTTTCCATGACTGTTACCTTACAATCTTTGTTGTGGTGATTGTTATCAGTATATTTATACTCATGATACATACTTTATAGTCTATGATATAGTATGCATTATACTACCATTGTTTGCCCTGCCTTATATTCGACACTGTCTGTTTTCTTTGTACTGCTGTACATTGTTTTTATGGGTGGTAATTTTTAAAGTGTCTTGATCAACTGTGCTGTTTGTCTTCAATAAAGTCATTTTGTATTTTTCTAAGATACGTTTGATTTGGTCTTATTATAGCATATAGGGATAACTTTTTGGTGTTTCTATGCATGGGGTCCCATTTATGCAACTATACTCATTGATATATGACCTTGAATTTATAGGTATTCTTTTTTGGTTTAATAACCCCTGTAGATATAGCCCACCCCTGAATATATAGCCCACCCCTGTAGATATAGTCCCCCCTGTAGATATAGTCCCCCTGCAGATATAGCCCCCCTGTAGATATAGCCCACCCCTGTATATAGTATCCCACAAATAGCTCCCCCTATAGTGCTCGACAGAAAGCCCACCCCTGTATATAGCCCCCCTGTACATATAGTCCTCCCCTGTATATAGTGCTCCACAGATAGCCCACCTCTGTATATACTATATACAGGGGTGGGCTATCTGTGGAGCACTATATACAGGGGTGGACTATCTAGTGGAGCACTATATACAGGGGTGGACTATATCTACAGGGGGCTATATACAGGGTTGGGCTATATGTGGAGCACTATATACAGGGCTGGGCTATATCTACAGGGGGCTATATACAGGGATGGGCTATCTGTAGATCACTATATACAGGGGTGGGCTATATCTACAGGGGGCTATATACAGGGTTGGGCTATACGTGGAGCACTATATACAGGGCTGGGCTATATCTACAGGGGGCTATATACAGGGGTGGGCTATCTGTAGAGCACTATAGGGGGAGTTATTTGTGGGACACTATATACAGGGGTGGGCTATATGGGGGCACTATCTACAGGGGGCTCTATGGCAGGCACTATCTACAGGGGGCTCTATGGCAGGCACTATCTACAGGGGGTTCTATGGGGGGCACTATCTACAGGGGGCACAGTGTGTGTGTGTGGGACACGGTGTATGGTGCTATTATAATTAGAGGCGCAGTGTATGGCGCTATTATATTTAGGGGCGTAGTGTGTGGTATAATGATAACTTTATCTTTATTTATAGGTGCAGAAATGTTGGAAAAGTGAGAAGCTGAAGACATGTGAGCGGCAAACTGCAGAAATGGGCTGTGACCGGGAGAAGTCATCATAGAGGTCTGGACCGGATGGAGAAAAAGAACTAGAATCTGAGACGTCACCGGTGAGTCACCTAATATAAATGTTCATTCTGCCTCTAATCAGTAATGTAGTCACTGTATGATCTGCAGCGAGATGGTGGTATGATTGATAGGATTTATTTTTGTGAAACAACATCTCCCAGCATATCCTTATCATTGTTCGGGCCATGCTGGGAGCTGTAGTTTTACGCCGTACATACATATACGGAAGGGGTTGCACTAAATTGAACTGTATTTGTGCTGGTGCTGTATATATGTACTGAGCTTGGTTCTGGTGTTGTGTATAGAACCATATTGCTTGTAAAATGTACAAATATTTTTATGCTCGCGTTACATAAAAAGAAATGTGGAAAAGAAATGACACGTCGATTGGTAGAGAAAACAAACACGGCGAGGGGGAAAGGAAATGTCGGGAAAGAGGTTAGGGGGGGCGGGGGGCGCCGAACTGAATCTTTGCCCCGGGTGCTGGAGAACTAGTAAAATAAGGCAGATTGTTGCCACAATTCATTTATGCCAAAACAATGTAACAAATTTAACCACATTTAGATGGTACTATACAAATATATGTATGTCGAATTAATTACTTATTGTATTGTGCAGCTATTCATGATATACAAATATCGTATGGCAGCATCCATTTGTCACACTTAGATATATATATATGTATGAATGAAACCCTTGGTTGATTAGTCAATAGTGGAACATAAGTTCCCTTTTCAAGTTAAGCCCCCTCGGGAACTTAGTTTTGAGGCTATATATCCAAAAAGCCTCTCTGTCCAGTAGGGTCTGTTTCATATTGCCACCTCGTGCAGAACACATTATTTTCTCAATAAAATATGTTTTAAATTAATTAATTGACCGGTTATGGCACATAATAAATTGTCTGGCAGCATTAGAGATACCAGGAATATTGGGATTCCTGATATATCCTAAATGCTCCAAAATTCTGGTTTTGGATTTTCTTGTTGTGCAACCAACATACATTAACCCCTTCAGGACTGAGCCACTTTTGGAGCAAATGACAGAGCCTAATTTTTTAAATCTGACGTGTGTTACTTTATGTGGTAATAACTCGGGAATGCTTTTACCTATCCAAGCAATTCTGAGACTGTTTTCTCGTGACATATTGTACTTTATGTTAGTGAAAAAATTTGGTCGATATATTCAATATTTTTGTGTGAAAAACACCAAAATTTTGAGAAAATTTGCAAAAAATTAGCATTTTCTAAATTCAAATGTATCTGCTTGTAAGACAGTTATACCACACAAAATAGTTACTAGCTAACTTTTCCAATATGTCTACTTTAGATTGGCATCATTTTTTGAACATGCTTTTATTTTTCTAGGACGTTACAAGGCTTATAAGTTTAGCAGCAATTTCTCACATTTTCAAGAAAATGTCAAAAACTCATTTTTTTAGGGAACAGTTCAGTTGTCAAGTGGCTTTGAGGGCCTTATATATTAGAAACCCCCACGAATCACCCCACTTTAAAAACTGCACCCCTCAAAGTATTCAAAACAGCATTCAGAAAGTTTTTTTTAACCCTTTAGGCATTTCACAGGAATTAAAGCAAAGTAGGGGGGAAATTTACAAATTTATTTTTTTTTGCAGAAATTCCATTTTAATCCATTTTTCCTGTAATACTGAAGGTTTTTACCGGAGAAGCACAACTGAATATTTATTGCCCTGATTCTGCAGTTTTTAGAAATATTCCACATGTGGCCCTAGTGCGCTACTGGACTGAAATACCGGCCTCAGAAGCAAAGGAGCACATAGAGGATTTTAGGGCCTTCCTTTTCTTAGATTATATTTCAGGCACCATGTCAGGTTAGAAGAGGTCTTGTGGTGCCGAAACAAAGGAAACACCCCAAAAAATACCCCATTTTGGAAATTACACGCCTTGAGGAATTCATCTAGGGGTGTAGTGAGCATTTTGACCCCACAGGTGTTTCATAAATTTCATTAGAATTGGGCAGTGAAAATGAAAAATTACATTATTTTCCAATACCATGTAGCTTTATCTCAAAATTTTTTATTTTTTCTACAAATAAATGATGAAAAGCACCCCAACATTTGTAAAGCAACTTCTCCAGAGTACGGAAATACCCAACATGTGGTCATAAACGGCTGTTTGGGGAAGCGGCAGGACTCGGAAGGGAAGGTACGCCATTTAGCTTTTGGAGAGCTGATTTTGCTGGATTTATTTCTCTGCACCATGTCGCATTTGTAAAGCTCCTAAGGTACCAGTACAGTGGAAACCCCCCAAAAGTGACTCCATTTAGGAAACTACACCCCTTGAGGAATTCATCTAGGGTTGTAATGAGCATTTTGACCCCACAGGTGTTTCATAGATTTCATTAGAATTGGGCAGTGAAATTGAAAAATGACATTATTTTGCAATAAGATGTAGCTTTACCTCAAAATTTTTATTTTTTTCAACAAATAAGCCATTTCAGTGCCCAATGTGTTGTGCCCAGCTTGTACCACCGTAGACACACATCCCATAAATTGTTAAGCGGGTTCTCCAGAATACCCCATATGTGGTCATAAATTGCCGTTTGGGTACACTGCCAGGCTCAGTTGGACCACCATTTGGCTTTTGAAGCGCAGATTTTGCTTGGTGTATTAGTGGTATTTCAGCTTATAATGTGGGGGCATATGTGAGCTGGACGGAGTACATTAAGGGTATATGTAAGCTGGGCGGAGTACATCAGGGTATATGTAAGCTGGGTGGAGTACATCAGGCTATATGTAAGCTAGGCAGAGTACATCAGGGTATATGTAAGCTGGGCGGAGTACATCAGGATATATGTAATATGCGCGGGTACATCAGGATATATGTAATATGTGAGGAGTACATCAGGGTATATGTAAGCTGTGCGGAGTACATCAGGGTATATGTAATATGTGCGGGTACATCAGGCTATATGTAAGCTGTGTGGAGTACATCAGGCTATATGTAAGCTGTGTGGAGTACATCAGGGTATATGTAATATGTGCGTGTACATCAGGCTTTATGTAAGCTGTGCGGAGTACATCAGGATATATGTAATATGCGCGGGTACATCAGGATATATGTAATATGTGAGGAGTACATCAGGGTATATGTAAGCTGTGCGGAGTACATCAGGGTATATGTAATATGTGCGAGTACATCAGGCTATATGTAAGCTGTGTGGAGTACATCAGGGTATATGTAACATGTGCCTGTACATCAGGCTTTATGTAAACTGTGCGGAGTACATCAGGGTTTATGTAATATGTGAGGAGTACATCAGGGTATATGTAAGCTGTGAGGAGTACATCAGGGTATATGTAATCTGTGTGGAGTACATCAGGGTATATATAAGCTGTGCGGAGTACATCACGGTATATGTAAGCTGTGCCGAGTACATCAGGGTATATGTAATCTGTGCAGAGTACATCAGGGGTATATGTAAACTGGGCAGAGTACATCAGGGTATATGTAATCTGTGCGGAGTACATCAGGGTATATGTAAACTGAGCGGAGTACATCAGGGTATATGTAAGCTGGGCGGAGTACATCAGGTCATAATAGGATGATGTAATAATGGGGAGAATGAATAATCCATGGATTGGTGTGGTCGCTTTGAACCAATCCTTTATACACAGGCCGGGTTTATTGGGTATTATACAGAATATCTGCGCTCCAGTATTGCCTTATATTTGACTTCTTCACTAGCCCTATAAGCCGCACAAGGCTCTAAAGTTTCCTCATCTCCGCTGCGTCTACGGGGCCCACCTGTGGGTTCCAGCAAATGACGATGTGGGGTATTTAGTCAAATTCTACTGGACCTAAAAATGAGTCTGGGCCGTCATTTAGAATCATTTTGCATCATTGCGTTTTGAGAGTCATAACGTGTTATATTTCCGTTGACGGAGCTGTGTGAGGGCGCGTTTTTTGTGGAACGAGCTGTAATTTTTATTGGTTCCATTTTGGGGTACATGCGATTTTTTTTATCACTATTTATTACATTTTTTGGGAGATGAGGAAACCAAAAAACAGCCATTCCAGCACGTTTCTTTTTTTTTTTTTTTTTTACAGTGTTCACCGTGCACTATAAACAACATGGTAACTTTATTCTGCGGGGCGATACGATTACAGCGACACCAAATTTATATCTTTTTTTACGTTTCACTACGATCCCACAGTAAAAATACTCTTTTCTAAAAAAATCATGTTTTAGTGTCGACATTTTCTGACAGCCATAACTTTTTTATTTTTCCGTTGATATCGCTGTGGGAGGGCTTGTTTTATGTGTGACGAACTGTAGTTTCTATTGGTACCATTTTGCGTTACTTGCAACTTTTTGATCACTATTTATTACATTTTTTTTGAGACAAGATGACCAAAAAATAAAATGCTGTCATTGTTTTTTATTACAAATTTTTACGGTGTTCACCGTGCGGTAAAAATAATGTGATATTTTTATAGATCAGGCCGTTCCGAACGCGGCGATATCTATTATGTATAGTTTTTTTTTTCATATTTTCATTTTATTTCTAATAATAAAGGAGTTGATCAGGGAAACAGGACAAGTGTTGTTTTTATTATTTATTAACTTTTATTTATTTATTTTTCTTTCACATTTTTTCTTACTTTTTTCACTTTTTCTTTTACACTGACCTGGGGACTTGAAGATCTGGTCTTCTGATCCCCGCTACGATGCACTGCACTACTTATGTAGTGCAGTGGATCGTAACTGTCATTTTTCATTTGACAATTAGCCGATTAGGTCCTGCCTCGGGCAGGACCTAATAGGCTACCGTACCTTGGCAACCAGGAAGCCTAGTAACGGCTTCCTGGTTGCCATAGCAACAATCGCCACCCGTGATCCATCGCGGGGGGGGGGGGGGCCCGGGGGTTACAGAGGGAGCTCCCTCCCTCTGTCAACCACTTCAATGCGGCGGACGCCATTGATAGCCGCATTGAAGGGGTTAAATGGCTGCGATCGGCGGTAACAGCCATCGTAGCGGCATGTCAGCTGTGTATAACAGCTGACAGCCGCTGAAGATAAAGCGCGCACAGCTCCTGTGCTCGCTTTATCTGCCGGGCGTAACTGTATGCCCGTCTGCGGCAAGTCACTTGGTTTTCGGACGTACAGTTACGCCCAATCGCGGGAAGGGGTTAATTTACATTCTATGCACTCGATGACATATGTGACATACTCACTATTACAATTTATATATTTCTTAATGGAGAAACTGATGAGCCCCCCTGAATAGTGGAAAACTTTAGTGGGTTGGGCAAATGAGCATGTTTTACATGGATGAGAGCCACATCTGAAAAAGCCCTTGTGGTGTAACCAACTGGTATTAATTTTAGATGATGTGAAAAGAGAGAGAGTATATTGCCTAAGGTAGGTGCTCTGTGTGACACTATGCGACACCCATCCCTTAATATTCTATCCAATTTTTCATCCTCGTAGAGGATTGGTATATATCTGTACACTATATTTTTGATGTCTATGAATTGATTGCTGTATTGAAGTAGTAGTGTGGGTTTTTCAGGACCACAAAACTTAGGAAATGTAACATTATTTTTAGTACTATTACCTTTTTTGGAAAGTAATTGTTCTCTAGTTTTAGAACCCACTATCTTTTTTGCTCTTTCTAAAGTCCACTTTTGAAAACCCCTGTTATGCAGCCTCTTGCAGATCTGAACTTGTTCCAAGTTGAAACTATTGATTCGACTGCAGTTGCTTTTGGCTCTAACCATTTCTCCCACAGGTATGGAAGAGATAGTGTATCTGGGATGGCTGCTATTCGCATGAAGAATGGTATTACCCGAAGTGGGTTTGCGATAGGTTTTACACTGAATAGTCCCTCCGGGCATAGCTGAAAACTCTAGGTCTAGAAAGTAGATAATATTGGTTTCTATCTGGTGTGTGAATCTAAGGTTACAGGTATTATCATTAAGGTACCTAATGAAATCGGGTATGGCAGATACATCGCCCTCCCATATCATTAGGAGGTCATCGATGTATCTGCCATACCAATGCAAAGATCCAGCATATGGGTTATCTGTGGAATAAAACAATGTATTCCTCCCACCAGGCCATAACAAGATTTGCCAATGAGGGCAAAAATTTCGCCCCTATTGACACTCCCTTAAACTGCAGAAAATACTGCCGTCAAACTGAAAGTAATTATGTGTCATCAGCAACTCCAATACTTCTGTACAAAAAAAATTGGAGCTCTGGTGTGTAAGTGCTATATTTGAAAAGGTGATGTTCAAGGGCTTTAGATGCCATTGTGTGGGGAATACTGGTTTATAGTGATATCACATCACAACTTAACCTAGTATGCTTGTGGTCCCAGACCTTATTATTTAATGCACATAAGACATCTGTTGTGTCCCGTAAATGGCCCGGGAACCCGAGACACAAGAGGCTGAAGGAGTGAATCTAGCCACTCCGTCAACCTCTCGGAGAGGGATCCGATCCCAGATACAATGGGGCGCATTGGTGGAGGGTTAATGCCCTTATGTATCTTGGGGAGGGCATGCATGATGGGAATAATTGGGAATTCAACTGTCAAGCACTCATGTTGTTTCTTATTGATATTTCCCCCCTCCGGAAACCTTCATCCAACAATTTATTGAAACTAATTTGAAAAGCTTTGGTGGATTTCCATCCAATTTTCTTTAAGTGTCTTCATCCGACAATAACTCCAGGATTTGTGTTCTGTACATATGTGTGTCCATTTCTGTAATGGTTCCTCCTTTATCGGCCATTTTTATTGTGATTTCGGGGTTTTCTCTCAATGACTTAACTGCAGCATAGTGAACAACTGTCATGTTTCTTTTGTTTTTGTTATATTTGCTGTCATCATATAATTTCTGTAGATCCCTCTCTATTGCAAATTGAAATCTATCCATAGAGTCAGTCCTTGACTCTATGGGATAAAATCTGGGATTCGATGTAGCAAAGTTTACAGCAGTATTGTACAGTGATTTTGGTTCCCCCGTATCAAGATCTTCAAGACACATTAAAGTAAACTGTTCTTGAAATGTAGAGAGTTCCAGGTCCTGTTTCTCTTCCGTTGACTTAATAAATTCAGGATATATTGAGCACTCTCTGTCTTGTTAGACTGTATTAGATGATACCAAAAAATGTCTCTTGACTGTTAAGTTGCGAATACATTTATTAATGTCCAATAGTGTGCTGAAAACATCAAAATTCCGGTTTGGTACATAGTTGAGACCTAGCGAAAGAACCTCTAATTGGATCGGTGTTAGAATAGTGTATGACAGGTCTCCAAAGTGCCATATTCTGAAGCATTTGAGAATTTATTGAGTTCTTTTAATTTGGAGATATCCAGCTCTAGTTCTGACAATTTAATTTCCTCATGCTTAATGATTAGTCCCATCAGATTAAGTGAACAATCCGTGAGGATTATATTCCACTCTTTAGAAAATTCTTCAGAGTAATTAAATGTTGCAACTTTTTTAATGCGCAAACCTATAGGAACCATTCCATCTCCAACCTGGAGCGTTGATAGTTTTTTGACATGGTGAACAACGGAATAAATCCGTAACACAAACTGTCAATGTGAATGATAAACACAGTCTTCCCTGATGAGCGATTCCCTGGTGCAGTGGACTGCTTCAGATCTGCACGGAGGAGATAGCCGTAAGTATACAAGCAGAAAAACATACAAGGAGAAGGGGGGGGAGGGGAGTTCCCCCAGCTCACCATTCGTTATGTCCTGTTCAGACAGCGCTCGGTTTCCCGTACGGCCAACGGCAAACAGCAGAAGTAACATGAAAAACTGTAATCCAGCACTTCGAGATAAGTAAAAGGAATCTAGGTTCCAATTTTATTTGTATAACAAATTTAAAAATATCAAAGTGCAAGAAAAAGGGTCAATCTCATTAGTTTGTTCGCCTACGTGTTTCAGACAAGTCCTGTGTCCTTAATCATGGCATGTATGAAGGTCAATGTCTACTCCTGGCGTTTATATCCTGTATGTACGTTCAAAGTAAGTCTAAAAAACACTTGTGTCTATCGAAAGTAAAAGACACAAGGTGCAACAAAAATGTCTGTTTAGCAAGCATTTGATCGAGTATTTCATTATGTATGTTATTTATATAATTATTTATTTAGTCGCTCAGTTAGCAAGTGAGCACTCTTTTATGAAAGCTCTACAATATTGTATTAGGTTGTATATATGATTGTTAATTTAATTGGACTAGTCAATTCAAAAGACCGGATATGAACATAACGGGAGATAAGCAATGAACTATGCAACATAAAAATAAAAATGAAAAGTGAACAAACAATGAAAAACAAAAGACTGTTTAAAATAATTATAAAATGCTTGTTGGAAAGCACTGATATAATCTCTCCATACAAACTGGTTAAAATGTTCAGAAATATATATGTCAAATTAATTACTTATTGTACTGTGCAGCTATTCCTAATATACAAATATCGTACGGCAGCATCCATTTGTCACACTTAGATATATATATATATATATATATATATATATATATAAAAAATAACTCATAGGTAATTCTGAGAGATAATTTACCAGATATTTAGACCTATTAGTTTATAATGATAAGAGAAAATTATTGAAATTACAGTAAGGCCCAAAGTTTTAAACATGAAACAGACACCATTGGACACATGGGATATATCATCTGATGAGAGATGGTTTCTAAATCAACAGCGTGAACCAAAAGTGGACACTAGAGTGAATTTAAATTCAGAAAAGGGGAGGGGGGGTGGGGAAATTAAACCCTTGGTTTGGTTAGTCAATAGTGGAACATAAGCTCCCTTTTCAGGTTCAGCCCCCTCGGGAACCTAGTTTTGAGGCTATACATCCAAAAAGCCTCTGTCCATTTTCTAATATATAAATCCCTCAAAGCCGCTTCACAACTGAACTGGTCCCTGATGAGAGATGGTTTCTAAATCAACAGCGTGAACCAAAAGTGGACTCTTGAGTGAATTTAAGTTCAGAAAAAAGGGGGAAATTAAACCCTTGGTTGGTTAGTCAATATCCTAAATGCTCCAAAATTCTGTTTTTGAATTTTCTTGTTGTGCAATCAACATACATTAATTTACATTCTATGCACTCGATGACATATGTGACATACTGGCTATTACAATTTATATATGTCTTAACCCCTTCCCGCTTTGGCCACTTTTGACCTTCGAGACAGAGCCTCGTTTTTCAAATCTGACATGTTTCACTTTATGTGGTAATAACTTCGGAATACTTTCTCCTATCCAAGCGATTCTGAGAATGTTTTCTCCTGACACATTGGACTTTGTTACTGGCAAAATTTGCTTGATACATTCAGTATTTAATTGTGAAAAACACCAAGATTTAGGGAAAAATTGAAAAAAATAGAATTTTTCAAAATGTAAATGTATCTGCTTGTAAAATAGACAGTAATACCACACACAATAGTTGCTAATTAACATTTCCCATATGTCTACTTTAGATTGGCATTGTTTTTTGAACATACTTTTATTTTTCTAGGATGTTACAAGGCTTAGAACTTCAGGAGAAATGCCTCACATTTTCAAGTAAATTTCAAAGGGCTATTTTTACAGGTGCCAGTTCAGTTGTGTAGTGGCTTTGAGGGGCCTATACAATACAAACTCCGATAAGTCACCCCACTCTTAACCCTTTAGGCGTTTCACAAGAATTAAAGAAAAGTAGAGGTGAAATGTACAATTTTTTTTTTTTTTTGTAGAAATTCATATCTAATCAGTTTTTTCTGTAATACAGGTTTTACCAGAGAAACACATCTCAATATTTATTGCCCAGATTCTGCAGCTTTTAGAATTATCTCACATATGGCCCTATTGTGCTAATGGACTGAAGAACAGGCCTCAGAAGCAAAGGAGCACCTAGAGGATTTTGGGGCATTCTTTTTATTAGAATATATTTTAGGCACCATGTCAGGTGTGAAGAGGTCTTGTGATGCCAAAACAAAGGAAACACCCCAAAAATACCCCATTTCAGAAACTACACCCACAAAGAATTAATCTAGTGGTGTAGTGAGCATTTTGACCCCACAGGTGTTTCATAGATTTTATTAGAATTTGGACGTGAAAATTAAAGATGTTAATTTTTTTCCAATGAGATGTAGTTTTAGCTAAAAAAAAATAACAACAGTGTCCACCAGGAATAAAGAAGAAAAAGATCCCTAACATTTCTAAAGCAACTTCTCTGGAGTACAGAAATACCCATTTGTGGGTATAAACTGCTGCTTGGGAACACAGCAGGGCTCAGAAGAGAAGGAGCGTCACTTGGTTTTTGGAGCTGAGATTTTGCTGGATTGGTTTCTCGGCACTATGTCGCTTTTGCAAAGCCGCTAAAGTACCAGTACAGTGGAAACTACCTAAAAGCTACTCCATTTACGAGACTACACCCCTTGAGGAATTCAACTAGGGGTGTAGTGAGCATTTTGACCCCACAGGTATTTCATAGATTTTATTAGAATTGGGCAGTGAAAATAAAAAATATCTTTTTTCCCAATAAGACGTTGCTTTCGCTCAAAGTTTTTCATTTTCTCAACAAATAAAGGAGAAAAAGCACCCCAACATTTGTAAAGCAATTTCTCCCGAGTACAGCAATACCACATATGTGGTCATAAACTGCTGTTTGGGCACACAGTGGGGCTGAGAAGGGAAGGAGCGCCATTTGGCTTTTGGAGTGCAGATGTTGCTGGATTGGTTTCTGGGCGCTATGTCGCATTTGCAAAGCCCCTGTGGGACCAAAACAGTGGAAACACCCCAGAAGCGACCCCATTTTGGAAACTGCACCTCTCAAGGTATTCACCTAGGGGTGCAATGAGCATGTTAACCCCGCAGGTGTTTTCCAGAAATTAGTGTGCACTCGATGGGAAATTTTCTATAGATATGCCAATATCTGGAGCCCAGCTTGTGCCACCATAAGCAAGACAGCTCTCTAATTATTATGCTGTTTTACGGTTTTAGAAACATGCTACATGTGGCCCTAATCTTTTACCTGCACATTCGACCAGCCTCAGGAGTGAAAGAGTACCATGCAAAATTGAGGCCTAATTTGGCAATTTACACAGTATTGGGTCACAATTTCAGAGGACCTGATGTGAAATAATAAAAGAAACCCCTGATAAGTGACCCCATTTTGGAAACCACACCCCTCAAGACATTTATTAAGGGGTGTAGTGAGCATTTTCACCCCACAGGTCTTTTCCATAAATGAATGCGCTGCAGTTGGTGCAAAGTATAAATTTAAATTTTTCCCTAGTTATGCCATTTCAGTGGCAAATATGTCATGCCCAGCTTGTGCCACTGGAGACCCACACCCCAAAAATTGTTAAAAGGGTTCTCCCTGGTTTGGCAATGCCATATATGTGGAAGTAAACTGCTATTTGGGCACACTGTAGGGCTCAGAAGGGAGGGAGAACCATTTGGCTTTTGGAGCATGGATTTTGCTTGGTAGTAGATTTGTTTGAGTATTGCTGGTGTTAATTATAATGTGGGGGTACACGTAAGCTGGGCAGAGGACATCAAGGGCATAGTCAGGTGGTATAATAATGGGGTAAAAAAAACAATAAAAGAATCCATAGATGTGTGTTACGCTGTGAAGCAATCCTTTATGCACAGGCCAGTGTTGCACTGATAAATGGTGTCGTTTCTTATCCCCCTTTTGTTACAAACTCGGATCCTTTGCAGTTTAGGGAATTTTGCTGGGAAAGTGTTGTCCTGGTATAATACGGGCACCCTCGCTTCCAGCAGATATGTTTGGGTTATATCCTTCCGGGTTCCCTAATTATAGGGCCTTGATAGGTAAATCGCCTCTTGAAACAGAAGAAATGTTCACCTCGGGCCTGAACAATTGCATATTTTTTTTCCCTGACTTATTGCAGCCTTAACTAATTTAATTTTTTTCAGACGTAAATGGTATGAGGGCTGTTGTTTTTTTGCGTGATGAGCTTTAGTTATTATTGGTACCATTTTGGGGTACATACTTTTTGATCACTATTTATCCTATATTTTGGGAGGCAAGGTGCCCAAAAAAGAGCAATTCTGGCATAGATTGTTATTTTTTTTTATATTGTGTTTACCATGCGTTATAAATTACATGTTAACTTTACTCTGCGGGTCAGTATTCCAGCGATACGAAGTTTATAGCACTTTTTTTTATGTTTTACAACTATTTGCACAATAAAATTACTTTTGTAAAAGAATGTATTTTTTCGGTCGCTATGTTGTGAGAACCATAACTTTTTAATTTTTTCATCGACAGAGCCGTATGAGGGCTTGTTTTTTGCGAGACAAGCTAGAGTTTTTATAGGTACCATTTTTGGATACATGCAACTTTTTAATCACTTTCTATTCCAATTTTTGTAGGGCAAAGTGACCAAAAAACAGAAACTTGGCATGGTTTTTTAAGGTTTTTTTTTATGCAGTTCACTGCATGAAATAAATAACATAATAGTTCAGGCCGTTATGGTCACGACTATACCAAATATATATATGGTTTATTTATTTTTTCAATAATAAAGGACTTCATAAGTGGAAAAGGGCGATTGTGTTTTATTTTATTACTTGTAAAAATTATAATAAAAGTTTAAACTTTTTTTTCACTTTCTTTTAGTCCCACTAGGGGACTTGAAGGTCCAACTGTCTGATTTTTGCATATGTAGTGCAATGTATTAGATCTGTCAGTCATTCACTGACAGCAAGCCGATTAGGCTTCGCCTCAGGACGGGACCTAATCAGCTACCGTGTCGGCAGAGCAGGTAGCCATTATTAGGCCTCCTGTTGCAATTGCAGTAGTCGGCAGCCCTGCAATCGCATGCAGGGCTGCCGATTTGCTACTAACCACTAAGATGCTGCGATCGCTTTCGATCGATGCATCTAAGGGGTTAATTGCAGGGACCGGAGCTAGCTACGGTCCGTGCCGTTACAGGAGAGTGTTAGCTGTAACCTACAGCTGACATCCACCGCTAATGACAGACATCTTGCCGTCAGCTACGGAAACCTTTAAGGCCCCTGGGCAGGGCCTGGAGGGCTTCTGTACTAGGCAGACCGGGAGGCCAGTATTAGGCCTCCGGTTGCCTTTGCAGCCAGCTGCACCCCAGCAAATTTGTTGCTGGGATGGTGATGAGCTGCAAATACCTTGAATTCAGCGATCGCTTTTGACCGCTGCATTTAAGGGGTTAATGGTGGTGATCGGAGCTAACTTCGGTTCCCGCCGTTACAGCAGGGTGTCAGTGAACGGACTAATCTTCTGAGCCCGTGTCATCCATTTGTCGTAAGTATACGACAAATTGCGGGAAGCACTAGTTTAGCATAAGCTGTCATGAGTGTACATGCGGAATAACACGAATTCTGACCATGATATTACTTGTTTCCTTCATTATTTTTTAACAGATTTCCCCTATGCAGGCTGTATCTCAAATTCAGTTTTTTCTGAGCTAGTGGATGAAGCCAAGCTGTTTTATACACTGAGCCCATTGACAAATGAGTGTTACGATTCCCCTTGTCAAAGGGCTGTGTCCCTACATACTGACAGTCTCCAACCATTGCTGACTGTATTTTTCTATGTAGGGACACATCCTCCTGACAAGGGGAATGGTAACACGCATTTGTTTATTAGTCCTGGGTACACAAAGACTTTTTATAGAATACAAGGATTTCCTATAATGGACATGTCAGGGGAGGGGACAGATCTATAAATCCAATGATTTAAAAGTGATTTCTTCTCTGATGGGAGTCGTTCTCTTTTCTTCTCCATCGGACACAGACCGCTATGGTGACTTCTCCTGATGACTCCAGAGTTGCCTGATGGGAAATCTTTGCCCCTCGATTCTACAGCCATTTTCAGAGTCTACAGCAACACAAAAATTCAGAAACTTAACACCTTAAGGGTATGTTCACACGGCCAAATTTCAGACGTATACGAGGCGTATTTTGCCTCGTTTTACGTCTGGAAATACGTCTCAAATACGTAGTCAAACATCTGCCCATTACTTTCTATGGGTATAACGCTGTATTGTCCACACGACGCATAATTTTACGCGTCGTACGGCAATTACGACGCGTAAAATTACGCCTCGTAAAAAGAAGTGCAGGACACTTCTTTGGACGTTTTTGGAGCTGTTTTCTCATAGACTCCAATGAAAACAGCTCCAAAAACGGACGTAAAAAACCCCGCGAAAACGGCGTGAAAACGCCGCGAAAAATGCGAGTTGGTAAAAAAACGTCTGAAAAGCAGGGTCTGTTTTCCCTTGAAAACAGCTCTGGATTTTCAGACATTTTTGTTGACTACGTGTGAACATACCCTAAATTGTTTTATACCCCAGACCAAACCCCTAAGCAAATTAAGACCCCAGGCTCATACATTAACTCAGACCAATAAAATCAGTCCCCAAGGGGTAAGTAAACTTTTTAAAAACTTTTGGTGTGTCATAGCGATATGTCAGAAGTTTTGATCGATCGGGGTCCGAGCATTGAGACCTTCACCGATCACTAAAACAAAGTGGCAGAAGTGTTCGGGTGAGCAAACAAATTAGCTCATCACTCACCTGGGCGCTTCTGCTACTTTGTTTTAGCGATTTACCCTTTAAGCAGTCAGACACCCTTCCCCTTGCAGTAAAATAACTCCTGAGGGCTATATGGGGAGATTATACTGCAAGGGGGGGTGGGGGGGGTCAAGTGCATCTGACTCTTATGGCTCTGGGGGGGAGGAGTTATCCCCCCATAGAGACCTCAGCAGTCATTCAGACGCTCTGACCCCCCCCCTTGCAGTATAATAACTACTGAGGGCTCTATAGGGGAGATTATACTGCAGGGTGGGTTCTGAGCATCTGAGGGCTCCATGGGTGGGAAAAATTTCACACACAAAAATTTAGAAACTAAACAGCCTATATACAATTCACAATAACACCACACACTATATACTAGGGATGTGACAATACCAGAATTTGGACTTCGATACCGATACTTCGTTTAGTATTGCGATTTCGATACCAATTCGATACTTTGCCAACAGTAATAAAAAAAAAAAAGTTCTTCCATTTTCTGATGCGAGGTGTGATGAATTTTGAATGTGCCTCACATTAATAGTAATTAACCCCATCATGTTTCTCAGTCATAATGGGTTAATGTGTAAGGTACATGATGGGGTTAATTACTATTAATGTGAGGCACGTGGAGCTTAAATTCATCGCACCTCACATTAATAAGTGAAAGAAAGCAGTTTAGTTTATTTTTTTTACAGCGTACACATCATAAATGATGCAAAAAAATTGTTGTGCAGGTTATTACGGCCGTGCCAATACTGAATATGTGTATATTTTATGTATTGAGACTTAATTTAATGTTTATTGTAAAAAAGGTGTATGTGTATTTTTTTTAAATTTAACATTACTTTGTTTTTACTTTATTTTTAAACTTTAATGTACTGACATATATCAGATATATGCCAGTACATTAGCCTGTGTATGGATAGTACACAGGTAGTTGTTAGGACATACCTAAGTATGCCCTAACAACAAGAAATATGGTATGACAGCCCTGGGGTCCTTCAATGGACCCTGGGCTGTTTGCCCATATATGGTATGATATATGGTATGTCCCTCAATCGCGCCAGAGGGATTCCTGTGATGCGATCCAAGGGGCATCCCCCCTTCTGATTTTCTCCTGAATGCTGCAGTCAGCTTTGATCGCAGCATTCAGGGGAATAGCGGCGGAGAGGAGAGGTTTCTCTGATCTCCGCCTTTATAGAGCGGGGCTGCGGCTGTGTAATACAGTCATTGCCCCGCTCCTGACAGGAAGTGCGCCGTGGTCAGCATGAGGAGATGTGGCGGCACAGGCACTGAAGACAGAACCTGGGGGTGTTTTGCAGTGCGCCCGCCATGTTCTGTCTTCAGTGCCGCCGCTCATTAGTGCAGCGCTGGTCGCATCACATCATCCTGACAGCGCGCACTTGTCAGGAGCGGGGCAATGATTGTATTACACAGCCGCAGCCCCGCTCTCATACAGTCATGTGTTACAATACTGAGCTGTGCGGCTGCGCAGCTAAGTATCGAAATACATGAAATAGCAGTATCGAACCGTTTGGGGATGCACAGTATCGAAACAGTATCAAAGTTTCGATGCATCTTGCATCCCTACTATATACACACACTATATATTCAAACCACACACACTATATACACACACACTACACCCATACACTTACATTATATAGACTTACATTATACACACTATAAACTCTATACACACAGAACACACTATATAGACTTACACTATACACACACATTATATAGACTTACATTATACACACAGCACACTATTTACACACTATACAATATATACACACATGCAATATACACACACACACACACACACACACACACACACTATGTACACTTACATTTAACACACTATAAACTCTATACACACACACTATATAGACTTACATTATACACACAGTACACACTATAGACTTACATTATACACAAAGCACACACTGTATAGACCTACATTATACACACAGCACACACTGTATAGACTTACATTATACACACAGCACACACTATACAGACTTACATTATACACACAGCACACACTGTAAAGACACATTATACACACAGCATACACTGTAGACTTACATTATACACACAGCACACTGTGTAGACTTGCATTACACACACAGCACACACTATATAGACTTACATTATACACACAGCACACACTGTAAAGACACATTATACACACAGCATACACTGTAGACTTACATTATACACACAGCACACTGTATAGACTTGCATTACACACACAGCACACACTGTATAGACTTACATTATATACACAGCACACACTGTATAGACTTACATTATACACACAACACACACTGTATAGACTTACACTATGTTCACTATACACACACACTTACCAGAGCCTCTTCCTCTGCGGTGCTTGTGCTTGGGTACAGCCTCCAGTACCTTAATTATGTGACTGTGATGTCACCACAGGTCCTTCAATCTCCTAGTTGAAGTCCTGCCGTTATCATGCAACTGGCTGGAGGTTGGGACAGTGCACAGCAGCACAGAGGAGCTGACTGTCAGGGAGAGAGACTCCAGCACCTGCAACATATCCCACTATATGCCTATAAAGTGGGATGCATGGCAGCCTACTGTTTGAGGTATACATCAGGGTTTCTTCCACCGTATACCTTCGACGAAAGGTGCACATGCTTTCCTGAACAAATTCAGTTTGGTATTACTATTTTTGTAACTTGACTTTATTATCTCGTCTTATTGGAGACGTTTGTGTTCTGACAGTGGTCCGGTCTTGTATTATATTACAGACATTCAGCTTTTGTGCCTTTATAAATGCTTTTAATCTGTTTGCATTGAATTAATAATAAAATTACTTTTTTTTTAAACTTTTCTAAATACCGTATTGGCTGTGCGCTGCTTGTATATTTGTTCCTCCCTTTTTTCTGGTCTCCTCATCTCTTTTTTGCACAATTTTCAGCATCCCATAATTTAATTATATGTACATTGAGTGGTGCCCGTACATATCAGTATTAAGACTCTATTAGCCTGACAGATGCCAAAAGAGGAGTGTCCTTCTAGCCTACGCTTTCCCATTCCGAGGGATCACGCAAAAAAAAAAAGTATACAGTGCGGTTTCCTATTTTTATCATGGGATTCTTTGGGTGACATATGTATGGCATACATCACATACATACATTTAACATATACAACATGGCTTTTCGGTAGCCTTTAATGACGTAAATGTTGAACGGTTACCATTATAGTCTATGGGCGATGTATCCGTTAAATGGATCCTGTCACTCAAACTATAATGGTATCCGTTTAACGTATACTTCATGAGCAAAGAAATGATACTTCATAACACATACGTTTAACGTATACCATTAAACTCTATGGTGACCAGAGGCATCCACTAAAAAAAAAAACACGATACGTTAAACGTATACTTTTAAAACTTGGTAGCATATGGGTGCCAGATGCCTCTGTTTGGCATCCTGCTCAGGCATCCGTTTAACGTATACATCATGGGCTTTTCAAATGCTTTTTATGACGTATCCGGTAAATGGATGCCATCACAGACTATGGGTGATTGATGCGTTAAATGGATGCCTAGCAGGTATCCATTTAATGGATAAATCATGAAAAAGCTCATGAGAGTCCATGACGTATACATTAAACGGATATCATTATAGTCTGTGGGTGACTAATGCCAATATTTGGCATCTATCACAGCCTCCGTTTAATGTATGCGTCAGGAACACTTGCCGGCGTAAATGTCAAACAAAGACCACAGTGTGAAAAGAGAATTAGGTGTAAAGTGTAAGTTGTTTGCAAAAATAATCCTTGAACTAAAGCATAGCAGAATAGCGAAAAATTGTTCAGCCACCTATGTAAGTACAATGGGCAAATTTCCAGCAGTAAAAAATGTAAAACAATCCATTGTGACTTATATGCAAAATAAGGGAATGCTATACAGTGAAGGAAATAAGTATTTGATCCCTTGCTGATTTTGTAAGTTTGCCCACTGTCAAAGACATGAACAGTCTAGAATTTTTAGGCTAGGTTAATTTTACCAGTGAGAGATAGATTATATTTTTTTTAAAAAACAGAAAATCACAGTCAAAATTATATATATTTATTTGCATTGTGCACAGAGAAATAAGTACTTGATCCTCTACCAACCATTAAGAGTTCAGCCTCCTCCAGACCAGTTACACGCTCCAAATCAACTTGGTGCCTGCATTAAAGACAGCTGTCTTAAATGGCCACCTGTATAAAAGACTGCTGTCCACAGACTCAATTAATCAGTCTGACTCTAACCTCTACAACATGGGCAAGACCAAAGAGCTTTCTAAGGATGTCAGGGACAAGATCATAGACCTGCACAAGGCTGGAATGGGCTACAAAACCATAAGTAAGACGCTGGGTGAGAAGGAGACAACTGTTGGTGCAATAGTAAGAAAATGGAAGACATACAAAATGACTGTCAATCGCTATCGATGTGGGGCTCCATGCAAAATCTCACCTCGTGGGGTATCCTTGATCCTGAGGAAGGTGAGAGCTCAGCCGAAAACTACACGGGGGGAACTTGTTAATGATCTCAAGGCAGCTGGGACCACAGTCACCAAGAAAACCATTGGTAACACATTACGCCGTAATGGATTAAAATCCTGCAGTGCCGCAAGGTCCCCCTGCTCAAGAAGGCACATGTACAGGCCCTTCTGAAGTTTGCAAATGAACATCTGGATGATTCTGAGAGTGATTGGGAGAAGGTGCTGTGGTCAGATGAGACTAAAATTGAGCTCTTTGGCATTAACTCAACTCGCCGTGTTTGGAGGAAGAGAAATGCTGCCTATGACCCAAAGAACACCGTCCCCACTGTCAAGCATGGAGGTGGAAACATTATGTTTTGGGGGTGTTTCTCTGCTAAGGACACAGGACTACTTCACCGCATCAATGGGAGAATGGATGGAGCCATGTACCGTCAAATCCTGAATGACAACCTCCTTCCCTCCACCAGGACATTAAAAATGTCTCGTGGCTGGGTCTTCCAGCACGACAATGACCCGAAACATACAGCCAAGGCAACAAAGGAGTGGCTCAAAAAGAAGCACATTATGGTCATGGAGTGGCCTAGCCAGTCTCCAGACCTTAATCCCATCGAAAACCTATGGAGGGAGCTGAAGATCCGAGTTGCCAAGCGACAGCCTCGAAATCTAAATGATTTACAGATCTGCAAAGAGGAGTGGGCCAAAATTCCATCTAACATGTGTGCATACCTCATCATCAACTACAAAAAACGTCTGACTGCTGTGCTTGCCAACAAGGGTTTTGCCACCAAGTATTAAGTCTTGTTTGCCAAAGGGATCAAATACTTATTTCTCTGTGCACAATGCAAATAAATATATATAATTTTGACAATGTGATTTTCTGTTTTTTTTTTAAATATAATCTATCTCTCACTGGTAAAATTAACCTAGCCTAAAAATTCTAGACTGTTCATGTCTTTGACAGTGGGAAAACTTACAAAATAAGCAAGGGATCAAATACTTATTTCCTTCACTGTACATGGGTTATTAGTTTTTATGGCACTGTAATATCCTCTCATACACAGCTTCTTAATCTTTTTCTGCTAGGGCCTCATCTGCCAGAACATGATGATGCCTGAGCCTCACCATTAGTTGTAGTCCATGCCATAATTTTAAGGATTACCTCAAGTTACCTGAAAATGTGTCTCCTGAACTTAGTAGATCATTAACCCCTTCAGGACTGAGCCTGTTTTGGCCTTGTGGACGCAGGCGATTTTTTCAAATCTGACATGTGTCACTTTATGTGGTAATAGCTTGGGAATGCTTTTACCTATCCAAGCGATTCTGAGATTGTTTTCTCGTGACATATTGTACTTTACGTCTGTGAAAAAATTTGGTCGATAAATTCAGTATTTATTTATAAAAAACACCAAAATTTAGAGAAAATTTGCAAAAATTGAATTTTTCTAAATTTGAATGTATCTGCTTGTAAAACAGACAGTAATACCACACACAATAGTTACTAGTTAACATTCCCCATATGTCTACTTTATGTTTGCATCGTTTTTTAAACGTCCTTTTATTTTTCTAGGACGTTACGAGGCTTAGATCTTTAGCAGCAATTTCTCACATTTTCAAGAAATTTCCAAAACCTATTTTCTCATGGACCAGTTCAGTTCTGAAGTGGCTTTGAGGGCCTTATATATTAGAAACTCCCCATAAATCACCCCATTTTAAAAACTTCACCCCTCAATGTATTCAAAATAGCATTCAGAAAGTTTCTTAACCCTTTAGGCGTTTCACAGGAATTAAAGCAATGTAGAGGTGTGATTTACAAATGTAATTTTTTTTGCAGAAATTAATTTGTAATAGAAAAATTTCTGTAACACAGAAGGTTTTACCCGAGAAACGCAACTCAATATTTATTGCCCAGATTCTGCAGTTTTTAGAAATATCCCACATGTGGCCCTAGTGTGATAATAGACTGAAATACCAGCCTCAGAAGCATAAGAGCACCTAGTGGATTTTGAAGCCTCCTTTTTATTACAATATATTTTAAGCTCTAAGTCTGGTTTGAAGAGGTCTTGTGGTACCTAAACATTGGAAACCCCAAAAAAGTGACCCCATTTTGGAAACTACACCCCTCAAGGAATTTATCTAGTTGTATAGTGAGCATTTTAACCCCACAGGTTTTTTGCTGAATTTATTGGCGTTAGTCTGTGAAAATGAAAATCTAAATTTCTTCTGAAGAAACATAGACATTTTTAATTTTTGCAAGGAATAAAGGAGAAAAAGCATCCCAACATTTGTAAAGAAATTTATCCTAATTACGGCAATACCCCATATGTGGTCATAAACTTATATTTGAACGCATTACAGCCCTCAGAAGGGAAGGAGCGCCATTTGGGTTTTGGAGCTCAAATTTTGCTATAATGGTTTTCGGTGCCATGTCCCATTTGCAACGCCCTGGAGGGACCAAAACAGCAGAAACCCCCCAAAAGTGACCCCATTCACTATCAGAATCCAAGAGAGCAAATGCCTCTTCAGTGGTATATAACTTGCGTGCCATTTTTTACGTATTTTTTTTTTTTACTTATTTTTTGTAACAGTTTTAATAAAAGTAACAAAGAAAAAGTCCACTAATCCATTGATCAATAAATTTATGAACAACCCTAAGGCCCTGTTCACACAGAGTTTTTTTACGAGTTTTTCGGCGCGGAAACCGCTCCGCAAAACTCGTCAAAAACCGCCCAAAAATGTCTCCCATTGATTTCAATGGGAGTTGGACGAGCTTTTTTACCGTGAGCAAAAAAAACGCATCGCGGTAAAAAGAAGCGACATGACCTATCTTGAGGCGGTTTCCGCCTTTAAAACCCCATTTCAATCAGTCGGAAGGGTAAAAAATACACCTCGACGAGTGTTTTGGCGAGTTTTTGTCAAACCACTGTGCAAAAAACGTCTGGAGCAGTTTTTGCAAGAGGAATTTTCCTCCTGCAAAAAACTCAGTGTGAACACAGCCTAACAATGAATCAATGTATTTAGAATTTACATACAATTAAATTTTTTGACGTGTAAAATATATGAAGAGATTTATAGAAGTATATGTGTGTATACGTATATATTACATGTACGTATATATCTATATGATGTTATAGATATATAACATCCCTAATTATTAATTTTTAGTATTAACAAATTTCAAATATATGTCTATATATAATATATATATTACGTGTGTGTGTGTGTATGTGTGTGTGTATATATATATATATATATATATAATATAGACGTGTGTATGTGTATATATATATATATATATATACATACACACACAGTATATATATATATATATGTATATGATTTTATTTTTATATATATACACATACATACATATATATATATATATACACACACACACATTATAAGCCCTAATTGATTACTAACTAATTAATTGTCCTAGTATGGGTACTATCTACCTAACAGACTACCTGAACTATAACTAGCTGCCTACACTAAACTATCTATGTGGAGGTGTTTTTGTGTGTTTTTACAGTCGGTGTGTCTTTATAGGAGACACACAGCAGCTGCTCGGCACAGCTTCTTCTCCCCCACTGTCTCAGAACGATCTGACAGGGAGGGAGGAGAAACATTGTAACGAACAGCACAGAAAGTTTGTTGCTGCAACAAACTTTGCTGTGAACACCATGATAGCTTTATCATGGTGATCACGTCATCAGGACCGACACCAATCCGGTCCTGATGTCTTCTCTCAGCACTTAAGCTGCTAGTAGCAGCGTGTGCTGAGAGATTCAGAGCACAGGGAGAGCGCTGTGCACTCTGTTCTGGCACCACGTGAATTAACGTGATGCAGGAGAAAAGCCCAGCACGGCAGCCCGTTAATCTACGTGGGCTGGTCGTGAAGGGGTTAATGGCGTACTCCCATCTGCTTAATCAGGTCTAATATGCTATCTAACCTAAATATATGAACGTTACTAAATACCTTTGTTTTCTAAATTGTAGCCTTTTCCCAGATACTGTGCCTTCTCCATCCTGGTCCCCTCACTGTTAGTGGCTTGTTGTCCAGGGATAAAGCCGTTGCTGTGGTCCTGCAGTGGTGGCCACGTTTGCACAGTGTTGGCATGTTTGAAACAATACATTTATCCATCAAGTGCAACCAAGGGATGGAAGAAAGGGAATGGATGGGAGAAATTATAGAACTTTGTTTTACCCTTATTGATGCAGGGGAAGTTTTAAACACCCATAATAAGTAAATAAATATAAAAATGAGCCATAAGGCTTTAGCCAATCTTCCCTAAAACTAAAAAATTCCCTCCTGATCCCAAGTGGCAATCCGACTGGATAAACATTCAAACTTCTATACATTGACGCAGGCGCTATCATTTTTAATTCTACGAAATTAAAAAAAGTATTTTTTAAAGCCATCTACTTATAGATTCACACCTCTTATGATAAAGAAGGCTTGTCGCCTCTGGAGATTGAACCTTTTTTTTCTCCAGATGGAAGTATTGCCCCCTAGTTTTTGAGGGGATTTTACATGGAACAGGTTTTCACTATATTTTTTGTGGAACTATATATATATATTATATATATAATATACATATATATATATATATATATATATATAAACACACACACACAAACACACACAACTTAATTATGTCCCCCCCTTAGTCGACTCTTTTCATGGCTAAATTGGTTTAATTATTTTAATCTTTTCTTATAATTGAGATCCTCCATGCCCGTTATTAGTTTAGTTGCTCTTTGTATTTTTTCCAACTTCAAGTTCAATGAACTGGAGCCCAGAAAATATGATGAATGCAGATTATTAGTACTCAGATGCATAACTTTACATTTATCCACATTAAACCTTATTTCCCAAGTGGATGCCCAACACTTAGTGTGTCCAAATTGGCTTGTACTTTATAAGCAGTTTCCATAGACTGAACAATACTACATAGCTTGGTGTCATCTGCACAAAAAGAAAGCGTAATGTTAATCCCATCCTCTATAACATTAATAAATAAGTTGAATAGCAGTGGTCCCAGCACTGAACCCTGGGGTACACCACTTATAACCGGGAACAATTAATAGTAGGAATCATTGACCACAACTCTCTGGATACCGTCCTTGAGCCAATTTTCAATCCAATTACAAACTATACTTTCTAAACTTATAGACCTTAATTTACTAATTAGGCATCTATGAGGGAAAGTGTCCCTCATAGAGGCAAAGTCCAAAATATATATATCCACAGTGGCCCCTCTAAGCTGCTACTCCCCTCTTGTTCTCACATTCCACTATTGTAGAGGATGGCCAGGGCCCAGAACTAAGAGCAGCGGCGGCTATGACGTTGGGGTAAAGGGGTAGATGGGAACCTCCATTTTAAATAAGCACAAAACTAGCTACTTATATTGCTAAACTGAAGACTGGTGTAGTCTGAGAAAAACTTCTGTAAAAACTGCCTCCCCAACTGCACCTCACCAACAGTTGGGGGGGGGGGGGGATGGGGACCACACCAGAGAGGCCCGACTCACAGTTAAAGAAGCACTTCTCTAGTTATAGTCACTAGATTTACTTTATATACAATTTGCATTATTTTGTAATTTTTTTGTTCTATGTGTACATGTATGAATGCATAGTGCCACTTTTCTCTGTAAAGCAGACATGTAAACAGCTGACAATGGCAATTAAGGCACCAAAGGTTTTGCGCCTATGATACTTTTGCTCAGAATAATGGAAATGACATGAATTACACTGTGATATGTACAATAAATATATCTAAAAATGCAATTAAAAACATTATTTATATATACAAATTCACCAAGGTACTTTAATTATCAGCAATAGTAGAATGTTACATTTTCAAAACTTTTATAACAAATTATTAATATGCAAATATCTAATCCTAGGAAAATTGGAAAATTCAAGTAAACATATGTCAAAATCTGTAGTTCTTTACTAAATTTATTTAACTGATTTTAACAATTTAAGCTTCAACTCCAACAGCAGCTCTACTATATAAAGCATGACCATGAATGTAGAAAAAGAGAAAATGTAATAAAATAAGCTACTCTGTATAAATGAAGTTGTCCAAAGGCCACAACTAAAACTGAAATGGGTAGCTGAAGCCGAGCTGTAATCTTCAAGAGTTTGCTGCAAAAAAACAAAAAACAGATAATGAGAAAAATGAAATACCTAAAACCAAATCGTTTAACTATGTATCCAATCTAGGTCTATGTCCTACATTAGCCCCTCTCACCATGATGTCTTCCTTTCTGATTAAAAATGATTTGTTTCTCTGAGTTAAAAAATAAAAAAACAAATGTCTATACTTTTTTTGTGCGGTACATCAAGAAAGCCTTATTTAGCATAGGCAACAGCATAGGGTTTTACACTAAAATAAATATATGCAACATACACTTGATTTTCTTTTCCTTTTTCCAACTGAAATTGAAGTTTAATGGGTGACATATGCAAACACACACCATACAGAAAAGTCACGACCAAGTATTTGCAAAATTACAAACAATCTTTATTTCAGTCAAAAATACACAGAAAACACATTACAACTATACACAGTAAAAAGAATGAACCCTCATAAAGAGATGGAATCCGAACATAAAAGCAGCCTGGTCCCCCAGATGTTAAAATGGTCACAAGATCCCACAAAGAGCATAAATCAATATTAATAGGCAGGTGCTAAGCATAGTACATTTGCACAGATAGATACCTAAAAAAATATATACATGCAAAGTGCAGTCATAGGCAAACTAATAAGCAGTATACCTACACCTACGTAGTGGAAAATGAGCAGGAGATCAGGACCGGGAGGGGAGACCGGTGCCAGACCCGCCGCGCGTTTCGCTGGTGCTTCGTTAGGGGTGATGTCCAAATGCCCCACATAGCCCTAGATATACTCTCCTTTCGAGTGGTTGAAAATGAAGCAGCAGCTGTTTCCCATCAGGCGATAAGGTGTTCGGCGGCAGTCACTAATGACAGCCGCCGATACACCCCACCCACCCACGATAGCGTCCTATCGTATAAACCCATAGTTACAATCACCTCCTCTCGTGTATGCCCCCAGCAGTGTAGCCCCGCCCGGCGGGCGGGGAGAAAGAAATCCCCGCCCGCCCGACACGGCACCCCAGCCCGAGGCAAAGGCAGGGAGTAGAGCCGAAAATGAGATGATGCATCAGTACTAAAAAGTGGTAATTGGCCAGACCTGGTCAAAGGTCAAAATGTCTCCCACACAGTGTAAAAAAGGGGGCACCATACTCAGCCCGACAAATGCCGTTTAAACACAGCAGCAGAACACAAGCGTCCTGTTGCTAGGTAACCCTCCAGCACACGCTATCCATAGTGCTGGAGAGCCCACTGCAGCAGTAAAAGCAGAAGTCGCTCTCCAATTCATCTTGACTCACAATTTTTTTATCTTCAAGGAATCCTTCTACCTACAGCTCCAGGGAACGGCTATGGGGGCTGCTTGTGCACCCGCCTATGCCAACCTTTTCCTGGGGCTGTGGGAGAGAGAGATTTTTTTGTCTAACCCTGTCCCCTTGATCGATAGAGTACATCTTTGGGCCAGATACATCGACGATGTTGTATTCATCTGGCAGGGAACACCTGTTGAGCTTAAAACATTTATAGATCATCTAAACTGCAATGATATCAACATTAAACTCACATATCAATCTAGCAAAACTGCTATTGAGTTCCTTGACATTCAGATTTGTGTCGATGATCAGGGACTTGTGCATACAGACTTACATAGAAAGAAAACTTCAGTCAATTCAATACTACATGCGTCCTCGGCCCATCCTAGACACCTTATTAGAAATATCCCTGTTGGACAATATCTACGAGCAAGACGTTTGTGCTCAGACCAACACACGTTTGAAACGCAAGCTCAAGATCTAAAGAAGCGTTTCAGGGAAAGGGGGTATAGTAACCGATCTATCCAGCGAGCCTATGATAGGGCAAAAAGCACCAAAGAACGACGTTGCTACAAGGGTCCGGTCGGCGAGCCATTTCTGACAACAAGGTTCGCATGATCACTGATTTTAATTGTAAATCTGAGGAAATCCTAGGGATAATGAAAAAGTTTTGGCCTATACTTCAACAGGATCACACTTTGGGCAAACTACTACCACCTATTCCTTCCATTACATTTAGGAGAGCCCAAAACCTTAAGGACCTTTTGGTACATAGCTAC
Source organism: Rhinoderma darwinii (assembly GCF_050947455.1). Lineage (NCBI taxonomy): Eukaryota > Metazoa > Chordata > Amphibia > Anura > Rhinodermatidae > Rhinoderma > Rhinoderma darwinii. The sequence continues at coordinate 92,790,707 of NC_134692.1, read as the reverse complement.
CATCGGGGTTTACAAACCCGATATGCTTTTGGATCCAAGGGTCCCAAGTGGGGGTGTTTCAAATGCGGACGTTGTGTGGCCTGTCCGAACATTGAACAGGCAACAACATTTTATGATTTTGATCACACGCATGAATTCAAGATTACCCACCATATTGACTGCACTACCATGGGAGTCATTTATTTTGCCATTTGTCCCTGCGATAAGATCTATGTGGGTATGACAACTAGACAACTCCGTAGGAGAGTACGTGAACACGTACTGAGCATCCAAGCGGCCATGGAAACTGATGATGTGTCTCTACTAAACACGATTCCTCGTCATTTTAGGTTATTCCACAACTGTGATGCATCACTCTTGAAAGTGAGAGCTATTGATCGGGTACTTATTGGTCCAAGAGGAGGAAACTGGAAGAAAACTTTGGGACAGAAAGAAACCACTTGGATTATGAGGTTGGGAACCTTATGCCCGTATGGTCTCAATGAATATAACAGTTTCACACCATTTCTGTAAAATCGCCGTATTTATTTTTCTTCTCTAATTGGTTTTGTATTGCCACTCTCCAATTGGTGTCCACCAATTTTTTACTCCCCGTTTTTAATTTTTTGCTAAAAAACTTTTTTATTCTTTTAATCTATTTATATGTTTTGTATAATGGGCTTTCTACTCTTTGTCCCCTTTATGCCCCCTTTTTTCCTCTCCTCTCTAGATAGGTGGTTCTATTGGCTTCTTTATTTGAGGCTAACTATTATCATGGCTGTAGTTTGGCTGGGTAAAAAGTAAAAAATAAAATATAATAAATAAACAATCATAAACATCTTCTTACAGATTCTTTTTCTTTGCAGCATGGTTAATATTATACTACACAACATAGATTCACTGATCCAGCTCAAGTTCCCGTGATGGTCCCATTACGAATTTGGATTGACATTCTGCATTTCCTCCTGTGACCAGTGGAGACAATTGTAGGAGAAAAATGCGGATCATTCCAGGGGCGCTGCTGTGTGGTGATAATAATTGGGAGCGAAATCCAGAGGTATTGATAAGTTCAATTTAATTGCATGAGTGGCTACGCGTTTCAACGACGGACAGTCGTCTTCATCAGGCCATGTATATATTACAAGTAACAAAGCTTATATAGTGTCTAGGTTCATTATCCCAGGAGTGAAAAAACCGCCAAATCTGTAAAAGGTCAAGGTGCGATCGTGACGTCACACCCGGCTTTTTTCACAATCAAAGCGCGAAGCAACAAAATACAATTTAAAATTAGTATAAAATCACATATAAAAGAACAGTTTAAACAGACGAAGGGGTGAGGGTTGGGAACAGCGATAATAAATGCATGAAAATACATTGTTAAGTAAAATATTCACAAAAAATATATACAAAAAATATATATATAATGTCTTTAATATACAGATATAAAAACATATCCTAGTCAGTTAACAGGGTATGGTGAGACCGATGAGGTAAGTGTATGAAATAGTAAAGATTGTTTTAACGTAAGGCTATAGTAAAAATCAGTTTATTGCTGGTTTGCAGAGCGAGAAGCCGGGACGCGGTCTCGTTGCCAAGGTAACCAAGCAGAGAGTGAAGCAACGGAACAGATGGAGTGGTTCGTGCTTGCTATAGGTGAGATATTAAGAGTTTAAATAGGATAAGATATACATTGTAGGATTGGTGAAAAAAAGTTATTAGTCTAAATGATTTACAAGGATAGATCAAAAATTCCGGAGCTCTTTGAAATGAATAGTTCTATATTGAGGAGTTTTATTTTGGGTAGAAATACGGAGTGTATTTTTAGCTCAAATATGTATTTCTATAATAGAAATAGTAGGTTATAAGTTTCTTGAAATATAAACTAATAGTCTGTTAAAACTCTTGCTTATATTACTAGGTTGCTAATGTCGGGCAGTCGGACTTGAGGAACCAAACGGGACGGGAACGAAACGGGCAAGGCATGCCACAGGTGAGTGGATACCTAGGAAAATAATTATTAATCTTCATGTTTAAGGATGTTAATTTAAGCATTATTTCATGTTTACTATTTCAATAAAGGAAGGAAGCCTCTGTATGGATGAACTTAGTGGATAGCGAAGTAGTAGAAAAAGAGCGTATAGTGTATCAGTAAATATTTGTATTTAGATTCAAGTGTTTAATTTACGGTATAGCGGATAATGAGGATGTGGGTTAGTCTAATGTAGATTCAGAGATATCGTTTAGGCCCTCTGGATGTAGTGTCTGTAGTTTAAATATCCAGTAGTTTTCCCTCTGTTTAAGCCTATTGAATCTATTGGGAACATCATGTTGTATGCTTTCAATAGGTGTAACTGTGATTTGATCGAATTGGCATTTATGTGCATGGGTGAAATGGCGTGAAACACTATGTTTTAAGAAACCTGTTCTCACATTAAATCTGTGTTTATTTACTCTGGCTCTTAAGCACTGTGTTGTCCTCCCTACGTATTGGAGTTGGCATGTACATTCCATCAAATAGATTACATAGGTGCTGCTGCAACTTAGGGGTGATTTAATTGTAAAAGACTCTTTCGTAACCGTTGATATATAGGTGTATTTTTTATTACTGATACTATTGCAGCATAGACATCGACATAGACAGTAATAGTATCAGTAATAAAAAATACACCTATATATCAACGGTTACGAAAGAGTCTTTTACAATTAAATCACCCCTAAGTTGCAGCAGCACCTATGTAATCTATTTGATGGAATGTTTCGTTCCCGTCCCGTTTGGTTCCTCAAGTCCGACTGCCCGACATTAGCAACCTAGTAATATAAGCAAGAGTTTTAACAGACTATTAGTTTATATTTCGAGAAACTTATAACCTACTATTTCTATTATAGAAATACATATTTGAGCTAAAAATACACTCCGTATTTCTACCCAAAATAAAACTCCTCAATATAGAACTATTCATTTCAAAGAGCTCCGGAATTTTTGATCTATCCTTGTAAATCATTTAGACTAATAACTTTTTTTCACCAATCCTACAATGTATATCTTATCCTATTTAAACTCTTAATATCTCACCTATAGCAAGCACGAACCACTCCATCTGTTCCGTTGCTTCACTCTCTGCTTGGTTACCTTGGCAACGAGACCGCGTCCCGGCTTCTCGCTCTGCAAACCAGCAATAAACTGATTTTTACTATAGCCTTACGTTAAAACAATCTTTACTATTTCATACACTTACCTCATCGGTCTCACCATACCCTGTTAACTGACTAGGATATGTTTTTATATCTGTATATTAAAGACATTATATATATATTTTTTGTATAGATTTTTTGTGAATATTTTACTTAACAATGTATTTTCATGCATTTATTATCGCTGTTCCCAACCCTCACCCCTTCGTCTGTTTAAACTGTTCTTTTATATGTGATTTTATACTAATTTTAAATTGTATTTTGTTGCTTCGCGCTTTGATTGTGAAAAAAGCCGGGTGTGACGTCACGATCGCACCTTGACCTTTTACAGATTTGGCGGTTTTTTCACTCCTGGGATAATGAACCTAGACACTATATAAGCTTTGTTACTTGTAATATATACATGGCCTGATGAAGACGACTGTCCGTCGTTGAAACGCGTAGCCACTCATGCAATTAAATTGAACTTATCAATACCTCTGGATTTCGCTCCCAATTATTATCACCACACAGCAGCGCCCCTGGAATGATCCGCATTTTTCTCCTACAATTGTCTCTACTCCAACGGTTCCCTTCTGGTTACCGACTCGGATCTGGCAGCAGCACTGTGGCCTATTTATTTACACGCTTTAAAAACTTCGGTTCCAGGTGAGCATATTTCTTGGAGTATTGTCTCACCTTTGCCCATTGATCTGCACAAGGTGGCGCCGTGTCTTTTTTCTTTTTCTTTTTCTTCCTTATCCTGTGACCAGTGATTTGCTGAGTCTCCCGGGTCTACCAATTATTCTATTTATTGTTGGCTAGAGTTGTAATTGTTCGTTTAACTTCTTATTAAGTGCTTTTTTTAGTCCTATATTGGGACATACATGCAAACGGGTACTGTCTGTATATTTGTACCTCTTTTCAACAGGCCTCTTTTTTACCTTTGCACAGATTGATATAATAAATTGCATTGTGCCATACATGTGTCAAATTTTCCTTTATGGTTTATCATTTGTTTTTTTTTAATCATCCGTTTCCATTACGTTTTTGTTCACTATTTAGTAATTCTCCCATTCCCCTATTGGTGTTTTTTATTCCCGCCCTTGGCCCCCCCCCCCTATATATTTTTTCACCTATATTACCATTAATAGCTTTCTTCTTCACATGACTATACCTGGTACATATCAACTTATGTATATGTTAATATTGATTTATATTAGATTCATCTTGCTACACCCATCACTTCACCTCATTTTGTTTTGTGTCCATTCATCATATATCTTCTTGGTCATTGATTGACCTCTCTTTGTTCCTATTTGGTCTTCACCGATAATTCTATCGGTATTGGACTGTTATCACTTGTCACTTGGGTATTTATCAACTCGGGATATATCCCCTTATATATAGATTATTTTATTATTATTATTATATGTAGTTATTACCTTTCCTATATATACCTACTTTTCTTCTGGCCATCTGTTCATAGTGGTTTCAGTATTGCACATGCAACTTACGTTCACCTATTGTATATATTCTATTTGTACGTATGTTTATATTTGTATATTAATAATGGTATTATTGGTTTTATTTTCATTAAAATAAAATTTATTCAATTCTTCTTTAAAAACTTCCTATTCACTTTAAATGTTATCTTATTTTTTCTTTTCTTTTTTTGTTTATATTCTTTTATATTTATTTTTATTTTATTTATTATCTTTTACTTTAGTTTCCCACTTTGCATGTTTCTCTTCACTTTCACTTAGTATATTATTATATTATTCATATTTCTTTTTATTCATTCTTTATTTTTGATTAATTTGATTAACTTTCACAGCACCTTTGCACTATTTCGGCACTTTTTTTCAGTCTCTGAGTGGCTTTAGGACTCCTATAGCCAGCTTCAGCACTCTGGACAGCGACAGCACTGAATACTGGGTTATCTCTATGGGACGGCTGTGCTGAATACTTCAGCACGTTGGACAGCGACTTCTGCTTTTACTGCTGCAGTGGGCTCTCCAGCACTATGGATAGCGTGTGCTGGAGGGTTACCTAGCAACAGGACGCTTGTGTTCTGCTGCTGTGTTTAAACGGCATTTGTCGGGCTGTGTATGGTGCCCCCTTTTTTACACTGTGTGGGAGACATTTTGACCTTTGACCAGGTCTGGCCAATTACCACTTTTTAGTACTGATGCATCATCTCATTTTCGGCTCTACTCCCTGCCTTTGCCTCGGGCTGGGGTGCCGTGTCGGGCGGGCGGGGATTTCTTTCTCCCCACCCGCCGGGCGGGGCTGCACTGCTGGGGGCATACACGAGAGGAGGTGATTGTAACTATGGGTTTATACGATAGGACGCTATCGTGGGTGGGTGGGGTGTATCGGCGGCTGTCATTAGTGACTGCCGCCGAACACCTTATCGCCTGATGGGAAACAGTTGCTGCTTCATTTTCAACCACTCAAGAGGAGAGTATATCTAGGGCTATGTGGGGCTATGTGGGGCATTTGGACATCACCCCTGACGAAGCACCAGCGAAACGCGCGTCGGGTCTGGCACCGGTCTCCCCTCCCGGTCCTGATCTCCTGCTCATTTTCCACTACGTAGGTGTAGGTATACTGCTTATTAGTTTGCCTATGACTGCACTTTGCATGTATATATTTTTTTAGGTATCTATTTGTGCAAATGTACTATGCTTAGCACCTGCCTATTAATATTGATTTATGCTCTTTGTGGGATCTTGTGACCATTTTAACATCTGGGGGACCAGGCTGCTTTTATGTTCGGATTCCATCTCTTTATGAGGGTTCATTCTTTTTACTGTGTATAGTTGTAATGTGTTTTCTGTGTATTTTTGACTGAAATAAAGATTGTTTGGAATTTTGCAAAAACTTGGTCGTGACTTTTCGTCTCTTTCTGGTTTATTATATCAGTCACTGTGACCATTGCCACAATTTGGGGCATTGCTCGGTTTGCACACACCATACAGTGCTTATGTATATATCTTTTTATATTTATACACTAGACAAGCTCTCCCAGCTGTAAACATTTAACCTTTAATTATTAATAATGAAAGGGAAAAATCAATGTATAATATTTTAGGTGTCAAACTTATGGAAATAAATACAAAGTAGCCAAGTGTATAATTTTAAGACACATTTCTGAAATACTTTCGCACACTATTGGCAAACTTTCCTCTTTTTATATAAATAAATAAAAAAAAAAACAGGTTATACTTTGCCAAATGTGGTATGAAAGGCGCCTTAATAGTGCCTTCACACACCAAAAAAATTACACCTTTTGTGGCATTTTTCCAGGTGTCTTTTGCTGCGATTTTTGCACTGCGGCCAGTTAGCTGGAAGTCAGTAGGGAAATATTAATTTAACTACAAACAGTGCACTATTCTTTTGTGTTTTTTTTTCCTTTTGTCTTGCGTTTTTTTGACTGACTGGCCTTTTAAAAATAGTTTAGTAAAGATAAATTCATATACAGTGAAGGAAATAAGTATTTGATCCCTTGCTGTTTTTGTAAGTTTGCCCACTGTCAAAGTCATGAACAGTCTAGAATTTTTAGGCTAGGTTAATTTTACCAGTGAGAGATAGATTATATAAAAAAAAAAAACTGAAAATCACATAGTCAAAATTATATATATTTATTTGCATTGTGCACAGAGAAATAAGTATTTGATCCCCTACCAACCATTAAGAGTTCAGCCTCCTCCAGACCAGTTACACGCTCCAAATCAACTTGGTGCCTGCATTATTTCAAAACTGTTTTTATTGATTTTTCTCCTAACATTACATACAAAAATATGTCATTCAAAATGATAACATGTTGTACAGAAAATTCACATCCATCAGGAATCACATTTGGATTTTCATCATTGCAGGAAATGAGTGTGATAACATATCTTGAGCAGTGTAAATTCCATTAAGAATGTGGAACATATATTGATTTACATATCTTCTGATCAACAAGAAGGGAGGGAAAGGGGAGGTACAGGAGGGGGGGGGGTAGGAAGGTGGACTGGTGTTGTTGAGTTTAGCTAACATAGATGTTATTTATGATATTGATGAAGGCAAAGTATTCTAATCCCATTGTGTATGATATAGAAACTACTTTCCTACAATTACTCTTACCTAGTTCAAATTGAGGTTGCCCGGTCTTTCCATGGTCCCCATATTTTAAGATACTTCTTTCTAGTTAGCAGTTCCCAATGTGCCAGTTCCTCTAGTCTTTCTAATTCTGATACCTTGTTCACCCAATTACTCAACTGTGGGGGTTCTGTTGATCTCCAGCAACTTGGTATTAATAGCTTAGCTGCTGTGAGCAACAGGGTTGGAAGACAATGCTTCTTGGGGGTAAAACTGGGTGTCGGTTTCCACAGTAGGATTAACTCAGGTGTTAAGTGTAAGTTTGTAGAGCAAATGTTATTAATTTTCTGTTCTATTTGCTGCCAAAAAGGCACAATAAGGGGGCATGTCCACCATATGTGTAAATAAGTACCTCTTGAGGTGTTACATCTCCAACACCGGTCCGTAACTTCTTGATCAATAGCATGTATGACCACAGGCGTCTTATACCACCTAGTTAACAGTTTGTAGGAGCTTTCCTGTATTCTAGTACACCTAGAGAAACCTAATGCGTTAGACAGTATGAATCTAATTTCGGGCTCGGTCAATGATATATGGAGGTCTGTCGACCACTTTTCCATATAGCTTGGAGTCGGTGGGCAAGTCAGTGAGATCAGATGATTATATGAGGTAGATAGTATCTTACGCTGGGGTATAGAGCTCATGAGCATCTTATCTAACCAATTCTGAGAAGATGTTTGGATGGGTAGGGAGTTAAGCATAGCCGTGCAGCATTTAATAAAAGTGTGTTTAAAGAGGAAATCACGAGACTTTATTCCTAATTTATCAAATACCGTGGGGACACTTCTCTGCGGAGTATCAGTCATCAGGACGGAAACTTTCATGTGGTGTGGTATGTCCCACGGATCTGGTATTAGTGTAGAATCCCGATGTACATAGCAAGGCACTAAACGTAAAGGCATATGTGGTGAAGGCATCCCGAGCAAGTTCAATCTATTATGTGTGTCTTGCCACACTAGGATGGTTCCCTTTAAAAGAATGCTAGAGTATTGGTCAAGGTGTGAACTTTTGGCGAGACTCCACAGGGCCCTCTGTTCCCAGCTAAGCATAAGAGTATTCTCTACTTCCGTATAAAGAGAAGTCTGAGAGGGATGTTGCAGCTCAACCCATCTATTCAAGTGATTAGCAATATAATATGTGTGTATGTCGGACAGTCCCATACCTCCCATTTTAACCGAGTTAATCAGTTGTGTGTGCCTCTGTCTTGGTCTGTTCTTGTTCCATAGAAAATTCGAGAATATACGCTTTAGGGAGAGGAAGAATGATTTTGGTAGCCACAGCGGTAACGTCTGAATCAGGTATAAAATTTTTGGGACTATAAAAGTCTTTAGGAAATTTTTCCGCCCCATCCATGACATAAACGGGAACTTCAAGGAATCTAGTTGACGTTTAATAGCCGCTACCAGAGGTATATAGTTGAGGGTATACAATTGTGATGGGCAATTAGAAATGGTAATGCCTAGGTACGAGATTGATGTAGAAATCCATCGAAACTGAGATGTTCCCGTCACCGCAGCAACTACCTGTTGAGGTACAGAGACATTAAGGATCTCAGATTTACTATAGTTAATTTTAAAATTAGATATTGCACCAAATTCCGTAAAAGCTTGTGTTATGTTCCGAAGGGAGACAGACGGCTTAGTCACCAACAGTAGCAGATCGTCCGCAAAGGCAGCCGTTTTATGCGTGAATTGACCTATCTTCAGGCCAGCTATATTGTCATCTTGGCGGATCCTTTGTATCAAGGTCTCCATCACCATCACAAACAGTGTAGGTGATAGAGGGCATCCCTGCCTAGTACCATTTGAAATTTGAAAGGAATCCGACAATATGCCATTTACTCTGACTTTAGCACTCGGATTATGATAGAGTGTCAATATAGCTTGTATGAATTCAACAGGGATCCCAAATTTTGACAAGGTAGCTACCATATATTGCCAGCTCACCCTGTCAAAAGCCTTTTCGGCATCTGTGCTAAGTAGTGCCATTGGGGTGTGTGTCGAGCGAGCGTGTTGAACTAACCGAACTACTCTTGTAGTATTATCCTTACCCTGACGCCCTCCCACAAATCCAGTTTGTTCTGGGCCAATGAGTTTGGGCAGAAGCTTCCCCAATCTAGTCGCCAAAGCCTTTGCCCACCATTTCAGATCCGTGTTTAGTAAAGATATAGGTCTATAGCTACCACATAGTGCTGGATCCTTCCCGTCCTTTGGGAGGACTGTGATGTGAGCTTCCAAAGATTGGCGAGTCAATTGGGCTCCCCCCATCAATGAGTTACACATAGATGTGAAATGGGGCAACAGAATACCGCTAAATGTCTTATAGTACTGAATCGTATAACCATCTGGGCCAGGACTTTTCCCGGATGGTATTGTTTTAAGAATTTTATGAAGTTCTTCTGTGGTAAAGGGTGCAGTAAGCGCTAGTTGATCTTCCTGTGTGAGTTGAGGTAAGCTAAGTTTATCTAGAAACTTTCTAGTGCTATCCCCCAGGTTACCCTGCTGACTATCCCCACCTTTAAGATTATATAGGCCATGGTAGAAATGAGTAAAGGCCTGTGCTATGTCCTTCGATTCAGTAGCTCTAACACCTGAAGAAGTCAGGATCTCAGAGATAAAAGATTTCTCATGTTGTTGTTTAAGCAGTGCAGCCATGATTCTGTTGCCCCTTTCCCCATGCGCATAGTGTTTAAATTTGGTATAGTGAAATGTTTTAGCAGCTTTTATATTCAAGGCATTTTTAACCTCTTCCCTTAACTCCCCAAGCTCAACCTGGGCTGCGGCTGCTTTCGTACGTTTGTGAATAGTCTCAAGCGTAGATATTCTCGAGAACAGATCGTTCAATATTGCTGACCGTTGTTTTTTGATATGTGAGCATAGCGATATCAGTTCTCCTCGTATTACTACTTTATGCGCTTCCCATCTAATAACATCCGATAAATCCGGAGAGGAATTTATATCAAAATATTTCTGAATATTATCCTGTATCGCAGAGGAATGTTGGGGGTCACTCAAAATCGTATTGTTCAACCTCCACAGTCTGTCTCCCCTCGGAACACTATTTAGCTTCATAGATACAAACACTGGTGCATGATCAGAAAGGAGAAGGTTTCCTATTCCTGCCGACAGAACCATCGGGAGGAGACTATCCGACAACAGAACATAGTCTAATCTAGTATATACATTATGTGCTGCAGAGTAATAAGAGAAATCCTTTGTGGTGGGATATAGAAGTCTCCACGCATCAGTGACCTGTAGGTCTCTAAGTACCCTGTGGAGTCTCGATCCAGCTCGATGGGATATTTTAACCTTGCCAGTGGAATCTATAATGGGATTAAGTGGGATGTTAAAGTCCCCGCCTATAATTCTAGCACCTTCCGCAAACAACTTAAAATTCTCTAAGGTCTGAATAATCCACGATATCTGATCCGTATTGGGTGCGTATAAGTTGGCTATAGAGAACAAATCTGTACCAATGTGAGCTTTTATAAAAAGATATCGACCGTCAGGGTCTTTCTGCATTGACAGTAATTTAAAAGGTAAGTTTTTCCGTATCAAAATACTCACTCCTCTGCTAGCAGTAGAGTAGGTGCTATGAAAGGCATTTGAGAAGATAGCCCTAGATAGTTCCATATGTTTATTATGCTTGTGATGTGTTTCCTGGAGAAGGGCTATATCAGTATTATCTTTTTTCAATTGTTGGGCAATCTGGTATCGTTTACGTGGAGTATTCAGACCTCGAACATTATACGATGTTATCTTAATATCAGACATGGTGAAAGATAGTATACATCAGCATATATGTCATCACAGTATTCAGAACACCAGTAGGAGGGGGGGGGGGTTGTAATACAGGGAAGAGTGAGATTAAAGTAAAGGTATGTACTGCCCCAATGTATAGAGCATGTACCTGGGGAGGGGGGGGGGTTAACTGTTAACAACAGTTGTGTAGTTGGCATAACCCGCATGCCAGCCAAAACCCAAGTAAGAACAGTGCAAAACAATAAGAAGCGATAGGATAGAATCGCCCACAATAGCAACAATAAAGTCACATCAAAGTATACTCTATTTCTTGATCTTCTCCAGCTACAGTGACTAGCTCCTACTCACGAATCCAATTCGAAAAGAGAGGTGACGTCCGTCAATCCGAATGCTGGAGCCGTGTGGAGAACAGTCCCCGCAATATTGGCAGTACCTTTCAATTTTCCATCGCTCCAGATCTTAGCGCCGGCTTTTTATTCTTAGGCGATTTCAGTTTCCCCACCACTTTCCACGGCATAAGTTCCAGCAATGGAGGTAATTTCAGCTCCGGAGGTACCATCATCCACGGCGAGATTTCCATAGGCGGTATACCCAGGGTTTCCCATGCATGGGTCAGGTCCTCGTGTTTCCTGATGGTGATTTGGCGGCCATCTTTTTGTATCGCCAGGCCAAACGGATATAGCCAGCGAAAAGGCGTCTTGGAGGCACGTAGCGCATCAAGGAGAGGTCGGAAAACTTTCCGTTTTTGTAGTGTGGAGGATGCTATATCTTGATAGAGGTATATTGTTGTTCCTTCAAATTCAATAGTACCTTTCATCCTTGCAGCCTTTAGAATCTCCGCTGTATCAGTGTAGCTCAGCAGACCACATATAATGTCGCGGGGGGGATCATTAGAGCGAGGTTTTGGGCGGAGTGCTCTATGGACACGTTCTATCCGAACTGTATCATGGCTGTTTACTCCTAGAACTGAAGAGAATATGTCATGAGCAAGTTTGCCCAAAGTCTCATGTGCGTATGACTCAGGTACTCCCCGCAGCCTGATATTCTTCCTCCGACTCCTATTTTCTTGGTCTTCTGTCCGCATAAACATCTCATTCAATTGATCTTGTTGTGAATGTAGAATGTCCCGCACTTTGTCATGATAAACTCTCATGTCTGTCTGTGCCGCTTCAAGCGTCTCCACCCGTGATCCTATCTGACGTAAATCAGTGCTTATCTCTGACAGTTCTTTAGTAAGAGGAGTCAAGGCTTTGTATAAGATCCTCTTCATAAACCCCCGTGACACTGGTGCTAAATCATTAGTGTCTCCCGACTCAGATTGCTCACCTCCACTCTCCTCATCTGAATCGTCATCTCGGCACTGTGGAGCAGCATGCACGGTGGCCATCTTAGATTTCCGGGCCGGAGATTCTTCATGCCTTTTATGGAGAAATTTCTCCATGTCTGCTTGTGCTTTCCCCGGTTTGGGTGTGCCAGTGTGATCTTTAAGTTTCTCCTTTGCCGGTTTAACCATTTTCCAACGATGTGGGTCGATATAGCTCGGGTTTTGGCTGGTATCAGTGAGGAGCTCTGGACTCAAGCTGCCATCACACTGCACGGCTACGCTCCGCCCTTGGTGCCTGCATTAAAGACAGCTGTCTTAAATGGTCACCTGTATAAAAGACTCCTGTCCACAGACTCAATTAATCAGTCTGATTCTAACCTCTACAACATGGGCAAGACCAAAGAGCTTTCTAAGGATGTCAGGGACAAGATCATAGACCTGCACAAGGCTGGAATGGGCTACAAAACCATAAGTAAGACGCTGGGTGAGAAGGAGACAACTGTTGGTGCAATAGTAAGAAAATGGAAGACATACAAAATGACTGTCAATCAACATCGATCCGGGGCTCCATGCAAAATCTCACCTCGTGGGGTATCCTTGATTCTGAGGAAGGTGAGAGCTCAGCCGAAAACTACACGGGGGGAACTTGTTAATGATCTCAAGGCAGCTGCGACCACAGTCACCAAGAAAACCATTGGCAACACATTACGCCGTAATGGATTAAAATCCTGCAGTGCCCGCAAGGTCCCCCTGCTCAAGAAGGCACATGTACAGGCCCGTCTGAAGTTTGCAAATGAACATCTGGATGATTCTGAGAGTGATTGGGAGAAGGTGCTGTGGTCAGATGAGACTAAAATTGAGCTCTTTGGCATTAACTCAACTCGCCGTGTTTGGAGGAAGAGAAATGCTGCCTATGACCCAAAGAACACCATCCCCACTGTCAAGCATGGAGGTGGAAACATTATGTTTTGGGGGTGTTTCTCTGCTAAGACGATTAAAATATTAGTTTCTTTGAATTGTTTGATAAAATGAGCTATCCTAGACCTAAGTACAATATAACAGGCTCAGATGAGGTAGTCAGTAATGAGGAGAGGTGTACTGATGTGATAGTGTAGTGTAATTCCAGACACCAAGCAACACCTCACCCCTTACGATATATTCTACTAACTCCCCTCACTGACTAACAGACAATCCAACGCGTTTCAGTGCCACATACACAAGTGACACATCATCAGGGATTATCAATTCTTTCAATATAGTTATTGTTTCACTGTATTATCTGCCGGTCAGCACAATTGTGTGCTTGTTAGACCTCACGGCGCGTGTACGACTCTAATGCATTGGCCGCACACGCGCCGGCGAAGTTCCGGTCTATTTGACAGGCCAAAGCCCACCCACTCTGCTGACGTAGCTTAGGCCAGGCACCAACCCGCAGTGACCACATCAAAACAATGACGTTGCAGGATGAGTGCCGAGCCTCCTTTCTAGCTACCAATCAGCTTTGACAGGAACGTCACGGCATCCCATGTTACCTTGGAGATCTCAAGGCGGACATAAACTACTGCATAGATCCAATACCGTGGTACACATACCCCCCAAAAGAAAACAAAAACTGCAACATAACAGCGCCAGACATACAATTAAATAGCTAGTCGGATGAAGTCCTTTACTGCCGGGCACCAACCCGCAGCAAACACCTCAATTATGACGTTGCAAGATAAGAGCCGAGCCTATTCCAAGCTACCACTCCGCTTTAACCAGAACGCTAACAGCGTCCTAGGTTGCCCTGGAGATCACCAGGCAAACATGAACTCCTCCATCAATCCAAGACTGCGGTGCACACACACCACAGACAGAGGAGACTAACCGCAACACAAAACGCCATACATTAGAAAAAGGAAAAACCTAGATAAATGGTTTGATAGTGTCCTTTTATATTAATTCGATTATGGTAGATGTATACACGATCCAAGGAACCCCCCCCCGAAACGGCCATGAATACGCATCGCTGTATAGATTACCAAAGGAATTTAACAACATTGATTAATGACAGAAAACACGTAGACAGAGCACTAGCCACCCACAAAACATTGACAGAGTCACATATATGGAGTAGTTGTTAAAGTTATGGAGTTCTCCTATAGGAAACACGCATATGAGATCTGTTCGTTAAGGCCTTGGGGACAAATGGTCTGTAGACGGTGGATCCATTGCGCTTCTTTTTGCATGATCCTCCTATCCACATCACCACCTCTCAGTGTCTGTCTAATACATTCCACCCCTTGAAATTTGAGGCTAGAGGAGTCACCTTTATGGTGCTCCCAGACATGACGGGACACTGGGGTATCCTCTTGTCGCCTAATATCACCAATGTGTTCCCTAATCCTCCTTCTAAATTCTCTTATCGTTTTCCCTACGTATTGCAGTTTACAGTCACAGGTGATCAAATAGACCAACCCCTTGGTTTTGCAGGTTAATGTAGGACCTGTTTTCAAAGCTCTTACCTGTGGTGGTACTAATGAATTTACTGCCACATACTATTGACGCACATGCCTTACATGACCCGCATCTGTAGCTTCCTTTTAAACTCCGATTTAACCATGTACCAGCTGACTCCTGAGTATTTAGATGGCTATGCACTAGCAGAGTGCAGCAGATTGGGTGGGCTTTGGCCTGTCAAATAGACCGGAACTTCGCTGGCGCGTGTGCGGCCAATGCATTAGAGTCGTACACGCGCCGTGAGGTCTAACAAGCACACAATTGTGCTGACCGGCAGATAATACAGTGAAACAATAACTATATTGAAAGAATTGATAATCCCTGATGATGTGTCACTTATGTATGTGGCACTGAAACTCGTTGGATTGTCTGTTAGTCAGTGAGGGGAGTTGCTTGGTGTCTGGAATTACACTACACTATCACATCAGTACACCTCTCCTCATTACTGACTACCTCATCTGAGCCTGTTATATTGTACTTAGGGCTAGGATAGCTGATTTTATCAAACAATTAAAATAAACTAATATTTTAATCTTTCTATCTTCAGGCAGTAAATATAAATAGTTAACGGAACGGAATATTCTATCATTGTGCTTATTTTGTGTTTCTCTGCTAAGGGCACAGGACTACTTCACCGCATCAATGGGAGAATGGATGGAGCCATGTACCGTCAAATCCTGAATGACAACCTCCTTCCCTCCACCAGGACATTAAAAATGGCTCGTGGCTGGGTCTTCCAGCATGACAATGACCCGAAACATACAGCCAAGGCAACAAAGGAGTGGCTCAAAAAGAAGCACATTAAGGTCATGGAGTGGCCTAGCCAGTCTCCAGACCTTAATTCCATCGAAAACTTATGGAGGGAGCTGAAGATCCAGTTGCCAAGCGACAGCCTCGAAATCTTAATGATTTACAGATGATCTGCAAAGAGGAGTGGGCCAAAATTCCATCTAACATGTGTGCAAACCTCATCATCAACTACAAATAACATCTGACTGCTGTGCTTGCCAACAAGAGTTTTGCCACCAAGTATTAAGTCTTGTTTGCCAAAGGGATCAAATACTTATTTCTCTGTGCACAATGCAAATAAATATATATAATTTTGACTATGTGATTTTCTGTTTTTTTTTAAAGTATAATCTGTCACTGGTAAAATTAACCTAGCCTAAAAATTCTAGACTGCTCAGGTCTTTGACAGTGGGCAAACTTACAAAATCAGCAAGGGATCAAATACTTATTTCCTCCACTATATATATATATATATATATATATATATATATATATATATATATATATATATATATACACACACACACACACACACACATTCTACATATACTTTCATAACTCCGGGACTATGTTTCTCTCCTGTTAAGGCTGGGTTCACACGACCTATTTTCAGGCGTAAACGAGGCGTATTATGCCTCGATTTACGCCTGAAAATAGGGCTGCAATACGTCGGCAAACATCTGCCCATTCATTTGAATGGGTTTGCCGACGTACTGTGCAGACGACCTGTAATTTACGCGTCGTCGTTTGACAGCTGTCAAACGACGACGCGTAAATTGACTGCCTCGGCAAAGAAGTGCAGGGCACTTCTTTGTAACGTAATTTGAGCCGTTCTTCATTGAACTCAATGAAGAGCAGCTCAAGATTTACGAGCGTCACAGACGCCTCGCATAATACGAGGAGGAGCATTTACGTGTGAAACGAGGCAGCTGTTTTCTCTTGAAAATAGTCTGCCTTTTCACACGTAAATGCCTGCTATCGTGTGCACATACCCTAAGAGTTTGACCCATGAACCACTAGGCCAATTTCAAAGACCATCACCAAACCAAATTAGATTTTTTTCTAGACTTTATATCTTTAAGGAGTCATTCACACAGCTACATGAAAGGTCTGTGTAACAGCAGTATGTTTGATCAAAAAAGATAATTACTGAGCAAACTCCAAAAGATGGGCCAATGCACATCGTCCTCCAGACTGAGCAATTATAGTGAGCTGAATTAAAGGACAATCATCTATTTAATACTCAATGTTCTTCTTCCTTAGTACCTTAACGTCCATTCAACAAACTCTTCTTTTTTCTGGGACCCTCACCAGTCAAGTGCTAAGTGACATTTTCACAATGTGTCAAGTGTCTACTTTCAATAAACATATGGGCATGATAAAAAAATGTTTTTTAATTTTAGAATTCAGGTTTTATTTGCATGGCAAAGAGTCGGTTAACAGTCTGTACATTTAAAAAGAGCCAAGGGTGTAAAACAGACGTTGCAGGTGAACTTACACAGTTTAATAAAAAAGAGCCTCACATTTCTAAGAATAGTACACATAGCAGTAATGCTAAATAATGTATGTATACAGCATATAATTTGGTGGTTTTAGCACTCGCAGAGTGCTGTGGCAATGTTATTTTTTGTTTTGTAAGGCTGTAAAACATGGCTTGATTAAGTTGTTTACATTGTGAGGGTCAGATAGAAGTCTGAGGTGTGCAACCCTTGTTCCCACAAGGAAGCAGAAGAGACTCTAAAGAATTGTGTTTAGGTCTGTTGTTTTCTCCAATTTATTTTGCAACTGTTTTGCAAGTTTTTGTATGTTATTTTAGGCTTCGTTCACATCTGCGTCAGGGCTCCGTTCCGATGTTCCGTCTGAACGGAACCCTGACTGACACAAACGGAAACCATAGGTTTCTGATTCCATCACCATTGTGACGGATCCGGTGCCAATGGTTTCCGTTTGTCTCCGTTGTGCAAGGGTTCTGTCATTTTGACAAATCAATAGCGACTACGAAATTGATTCAGTTTAAACGACAGAACCCTTGCACAACAGAGACTAACGGAAACCATTGGCACTGTATCCGGCACCATTGAAATCAATAGTGATGGAAACGGAAACCTATGGTTTCCGTGTGTGTCAGCCAGGGTCCGGTTCCGAAGGAAAATCCTAACGGAAAGTCAGAACGGGACCCTGGCGTAGATGTGAATGAAGCCTTATTTTGTCCTTTTTAATACTTTTTGCAAGCACTGTACTTCTTGTATTTAACCCCTTGCGGACATTTGACATAGGGTTCCGAATAGCCGACAAGAGGAATTATAAAGCGGGCCCACGGGCTGAGCCCCCTCCAAAATCAGCAGGTGTCGGCTGTATGTTACAGCCAACACTTCATTGCAACTGGCTGGATCAGGGATAACTATGATGCCGCTTATTTTACCCCTTAGGTGCAGTGGTCAATAGTGACAGCGGCATCTAAGCCCATAGAAAAAGGAGGCCCCCTCCAATAGCCTATCCCGCCTGCAATACGGTCACGGAGTGCCGATGGTTGTCATGGCAACCTGGGGGCCTAATGAAGGCCCCCCCAGGTATGCCATCTTTCTGCTCCAATTAAGCCCGGCTAGGGGCAGGTCTTAATTAAAACTCAAAAATAAAACAAAATATACTGCAATACATGAGATACAATGATCGCTGGTTCAAGGCCCCTAGGGTGACTAGTAAAAAAATAGTTAATAAGGTGTTTTTTTTATATATATATATACAAAAAAAATAAAAAAGTGAAAAAAACAACCTTTTCCCATTTTCCCCGGGAAGCAATGTAATAAAAATAGGTCCAGAATTATTTGGACAGTGACACAAGTTTTGGCATTTTAGCTGTTCACCAAAACATATTGAATATACAATTATATAATCAATATGGGCTTAAAGTGCAGACTCTGAGCTTTAATTTGAGGGTATTCACATCCTAATTTGAGGAAGAGTTTAGAGATTACAGCTCTTTAATATGTAGCTGCCTCTTTTTCAAGGGACCAAAAGTAATTGAACAATTATCTCAAAAGCTATTTAGTAGGCTGCATGGGGTATTCCCTCATTAATCCATCATCAATTAAGCAGGTAAAATTTCTGGAGTTGATTCCAGGTGTGGCATTTGCATTTGGAAGCGGTTGCTGTGAACCCACAACATGAGGTCAAAGGAGCTCTCAATGCAAGTGAAACAGACCATTGTTAGGCTGAAAAACATGAAGAAATCCCTCAGAGAGATAGCACAAATGTTATACAAAAAAACAAAAAGAAGACCCAGGTGTCTGGTGGGCTTAAGTACATATGAAAAAAACACATCAATATCGCCAAAGGCAAAATGTTAGGTCTTGTTTCCCAGACACCTATTGAATGCTTACTAGTATAACAGCGTACAGCTTTATTAGGATAACTATAAGCATACAAATAGAAATTAAAACCACAATGTGAAATGAAAAGTCTCCATATAGTGATACTATTGATTTTCAAGTCAGTTCCGTCTGAGTGCAGTAAAACCACCCTCTCAGATGGCCACACTGCCTACGTGAGATGCTTAAGATTTGCGTCTGGAGCCCGCTGGAGTAGGGACTTATATTTGTCAGAACACATTGAATTTAAAATAGAAAAAGCCCCCCGACATGTTTCACCACCGCAGTGGCGTCCTCAGGGGAAAATTGGGGCTGAGGACGCTACTGCGGTGGTGAAACATGTCGGGGGGGCTTTTTCAATTTTAAATTCAATGTGTTCTGACAAATATAAGCACAAATGTTAGGAGTGGGAAAATCAACAGTTTGGTACATTCTTGAAAAAATAAAATAAAAATTGCACCGTTGATCTCGTTAACTCCAAAAGGCCTGGACGTCCACAGAAGACAACAGTGGTGAATGATCACAGAATCCTTTCCATGGTGAAGAAAAACCCCTTCACAACATCTACCCAAGTGAAGAACACTCTCCTGGAAGTAGGAGTATCAGTATCTAAGTCTACCATAAAGGGAAGACTTCAAGAGAGCAAATACAGAGGGTTCACCACAAGATGCAAACCATTAATCAGCCTCAAAAATAGGAAGGCCAGATTAGACTTTGCCAAACAACATCTAAAGAAGCCAGCCCAGTTCTGGAAACGCATTCTTTGGACAGATGAAACTAAAATCAACCTGTACCAGAATGATGGGAGGAAGAAAGTATGGACAAGGTTTGGAACGGCTCATGATCCAAAGCACACCCCATCCTCTGTAAAACATGGTAGAGACAGTGTGATGGCACGGGCATGCATGGCTGCCAAAGGCACTGGGTCACTAGTGTTTATTGATGATGTGACTGAAGACAGAAGCAGCCGGATGAATTCTGAAGTGTTCAGGGATATACTTTCTGCTCAGATTCAACCAAATACAGTAAGGTTGATTGGACGTTGCTTCACAGTACAGATAGACAATGACCCAAAACATACTGTGAAAGCCACTCAGGAGTTTTTGAAGGCAAAGAAGTGGAATATTCTGCAATGGCCAAGTCAATCACCAGATCTCAAGCCGATCGAGCATGCATTTCACTTGCTTAAGACAAAATTCAAGGCAGAAAGACCCACACATAAGCAACAACTGAAGACAGCAGCAGTAAAGGCCTGGCAAAGCATCACAAAGGAGGAAACCCAGCGTTTGGTGATGTCCATGGGTTCCAGACTTCAGTCAGTCATTGCCTGAAACGTTTTCTCTACAAAGTATTAAAAAAAACATTTTATTTATGGTAATGTTACTTTGTCCAATTACTTTTGAGCCCCTGAAATGAGGAGACTGTGTAGAAAAATGGTTGCAATTCCTAAACATTTCACAGGATATTTTTGTTTAACCCCTTAAATTAAACCTGAAAGTCTACGCTTCAATTGCATCTCAGTTGTTTCATTTCAAATTCACTGTGGTGGCATGCAGAGCCCAAATCATGAAGATTGTGTCACAGTCCAAATAATTCTGGACCTAACTGTATATATATATAATTAGTATCGCCATATCCATAAAAGTTTGAACCATTACCATATATCATGATTAACCCGCACGGTAATATCATGATTAACCCGCACGGTAATATCATGATATCATGATTAACCCGCACGGTAAATGCTGTAAAAAAAAAAAAAATATGACAAATTCCAGAATTGCTGTTTTTTAGTTACCTTGTCCACAACAAAAGTGGAATAAAAAGTGGTCAAAAAGTATCTTGTACCCCAAAATAATACCAATAACAACTACAGATCGCTCTAAAAAAAACAAGCCCTTACACAGCTCAATCGATGGAAAATAAAAAAAGTTTGAATCTCAGAATATGGCGACACAAAACAAGTTTTTTCTTTGTAAAACCCCCTTAATGACTGGGCCTGAAAAGGTCTTAATGACCAGATAAATTTTTCAGTTTTTACCTCTCTGCATTTCAGCAGCCATAACTTTTTTATTTTGGCCGTGGCCATATGAGGCCTTGTTTTATGCGAGAGAAATTGAATTATTTTTTTCATAGTTTGGAGGTAGAAAAAAATAATTTTTACGGCGTGAATATAAGAAAAAGTGTTTCTCTGCATCATTTTTTCATGTTTATTTTTTATCCAGTTCACATTAACTAACCCGTTAAATTAATTATTCAGGTTATTACGGTCGTTTAGATACTGAATATGTGTAGGTTTTTTTGTTTTTATTTAGTGTAGAGGCAATAAAATATATTTTATGCAAAATAATGACTTTTTTTGGGGACTTTATTTTTTGTTTCTTTTTTCCTAATCCCATTAGGGAATAGCTTTATTTCAAACTTTATTTTTTACTTATAATGTATTAGCATTTTTTGTATGCTAATACATTATACTGTGTCACTATGACACAGGCTGCTGTTAGGGCAGCACATAGTGTGCCTGAACAACAGGCTTACTGAACAGACAGCCCTGGTGTCCTTTGTAGGTCCCCAGGGCTGACTGCATAGGGATTCCCTGGTGTTTTATCACGTCACCGGGTTTTCGATGACGAGATCAAAGAGATCAAAGCGGGGAGTTCCCTTTGATCGCCGCTGTCATGGACTGCGGTGATCAAAGGGTTAAATAGCTGGGGTCCGAATGTTTTCTGACCCCGGATGTATTCAGCAGGCTTCTCTAAGATCAGGATACAGCTCCTGCTTAGAGGATGAATGCTCACAGGAGCGCTCATCAGCCTCTTATACAGCAACGCCAAAATACGTGCACCGCCTGCTGTCAAAAGACGGTGGGCGGTCGTTAAGGTGTTAAGTTGTAACAGAGGAAAAATATATACATTTGGTATCTCCATAATGGTTTCGAGCCACAGAATAAAGTTAACACATTGTTTTTACCGCACGGTGAACGCCGTAAAAAGAAAACCCAAAAAACAATGGAGGAATCACTGTTTTTATCCATTCCACCCTACAAAGGATTATTTTCTAGTTTCCCAGTACATTAGATGGTACAATGAAAAAATACAACTCGTCCCGTAGTACTTATACGCCTATACCAATCCAAAAATAAAAAAGTTCTGGCTCTTGGAAAGTGGGGAGAAAAAAACAAAAAATAAAAATGGCTGAGATGGCAAGGGTTTAATCTTAAAACATTACCCTTGCATGCTCTTAAAAATCCATAGGTCTTCCTTAGAGTGGGTTTCTCTGCAGATGCTAAAGAGCAATGTGTGTGGTACATATGTGTATAAGTGTTGGGGACCTATCAGCTCAGAACTTGGTAGGTGGTGACAACAAGTTGAATATGGACTGTGGTTGTCTGGACTGTGTTGGGGGTTGGGGTGTGATGTATGCTCAGTTTGCCAGCCTAAGTGGAGGATGAATGCAAGACTGAGTGAGTGAGTGAACATAGATTAACTCCTTAAAATCGCACCCGCATCACGTGCTGTTAAAGGGTTATTCCCAAGTTGAGTAAAAAAAAGTTTGTTTAGGCATTCTAAGAGGAAATTAAAGAAAAAATAATTTGCTGTTAAAATTTTTGAAAAATTAATTCCCTAACTACCTTTTTCTAAAACTTGATAACTCAGCTAGTGCTGGTTATCTTTTATAAACAGGGGCGTGAAAGGCTCAATGTCAATCAAGCCGCTCTGTAGTGTGCGTGCTCCCGACGTTGCTAGCTAATGTAGTTCTAGCAGCATTGGGAGAATGTTTGTATGAACCAGGCATGGTAAGCCTGGTTGAAACTAACACACCGTGAATTGCAACACCACGGCACCCTTCACACATATACACACACACACACACACACACACACACACAAACACATAAACACACACACACGTTACATGCTGTACCTTGAGAAGACCGCTGACTTCATCTCACCACTGGTGGCCGGCCCGGCATCTAATGCGCATGTGCTAGAAATGACATCCTCTCCTAAGGACGGAGAGGATATCATTGCGCATGCGCGGCCACCGCTAAAGGTAAATAGTGGTGGCTGGATCCCTAGACAACGAGCTACAAATAAAGGGGGACAGACGGCGAGAAGAAGAAAGAATATCCCGAAAACGACATCGCTGGGATAGAGAAAGGTAATTACAAAAATGTATATCTTTAGAAGGGTAAGCTTAATAGATAGATTTTTGTAGATGGGCATAACCCTTTAATGACACAGTATTAATTTGACAGGCACATAATTAATTTTAATTACTGAAAAAAGAAAAAAAAGTTATCCAGCCAATTTGCAAATTGCCCTTGATTTTGAATGGTACCTTTTCACACACACACACACACACACACACACACACACACACACACATTCTACATATACTTTCATAACTCCGGGACTATGTTTCTCTCCTGTTAAGGCTGGGTTCACACGACCTATTTTCAGGCGTAAACGAGGCGTATTATGCCTCGATTTACGCCTGAAAATAGGGCTACAATACGTCGGCAAACATCTGCCCATTCATTTGAATGGGTTTGCCGACGTACTGTGCAGACGACCTGTAATTTACGCGTCGTCGTTTGACAGCTGTCAAACGACGACGCGTAAATTGACTGCCTCGGCAAAGAAGTGCAGGGCACTTCTTTGTAACGTAATTTGAGCCGTTCTTCATTGAACTCAATGAAGAGCAGCTCAAGATTTACGAGCGTCACAGACGCCTCGCATAATACGAGGAGGAGCATTTACGTGTGAAACGAGGCAGCTGTTTTCTCTTGAAAATAGTCTGCCTTTTCACACGTAAATGCCTGCTATCGTGTGCACATACCCTAAGAGTTTGACCCATGAACCACTAGGCCAATTTCAAAGACCATCACCAAACCAAATTAGATTTTTTTCTAGACTTTATATCTTTAAGGAGTCATTCACACAGCTACATGAAAGGTCTGTGTAACAGCAGTATGTTTGATCAAAAAAGATAATTACTGAGCAAACTCCAAAAGATGGGCCAATGCACATCGTCCTCCAGACTGAGCAATTATAGTGAGCTGAATTAAAGGACAATCATCTATTTAATACTCAATGTTCTTCTTCCTTAGTACCTTAACGTCCATTCAACAAACTCTTCTTTTTTCTGGGACCCTCACCAGTCAAGTGCTAAGTGACATTTTCACAATGTGTCAAGTGTCTACTTTCAATAAACATATGGGCATGATAAAAAAATGTTTTTTAATTTTAGAATTCAGGTTTTATTTGCATGGCAAAGAGTCGGTTAACAGTCTGTACATTTAAAAAGAGCCAAGGGTGTAAAACAGACGTTGCAGGTGAACTTACACAGTTTAATAAAAAAGAGCCTCACATTTCTAAGAATAGTACACATAGCAGTAATGCTAAATAATGTATGTATACAGCATATAATTTGGTGGGTTTAGCACTCGCAGAGTGCTGTGGCAATGTTATTTTTTGTTTTGTAAGGCTGTAAAACATGGCTTGATTAAGTTGTTTACATTGTGAGGGTCAGATAGAAGTCTGAGGTGTGCAACCCTTGTTCCCACAAGGAAGCAGAAGAGACTCTAAAGAATTGTGTTTAGGTCTGTTGTTTTCTCCAATTTATTTTGCAACTGTTTTGCAAGTTTTTGTATGTTATTTTAGGCTTCGTTCACATCTGCGTCAGGGCTCCGTTCCGATGTTCCGTCTGAACGGAACCCTGACTGACACAAACGGAAACCATAGGTTTCTGATTCCATCACCATTGTGACGGATCCGGTGCCAATGGTTTCCGTTTGTCTCCGTTGTGCAAGGGTTCTGTCATTTTGACAAATCAATAGCGACTACGAAATTGATTCAGTTTAAACGACAGAACCCTTGCACAACAGAGACTAACGGAAACCATTGGCACTGTATCCGGCACCATTGAAATCAATAGTGATGGAAACGGAAACCTATGGTTTCCGTGTGTGTCAGCCAGGGTCCGGTTCCGAAGGAAAATCCTAACGGAAAGTCAGAACGGGACCCTGGCGTAGATGTGAATGAAGCCTTATTTTGTCCTTTTTAATACTTTTTGCAAGCACTGTACTTCTTGTATTTAACCCCTTGCGGACATTTGACATAGGGTTCCGAATAGCCGACAAGAGGAATTATAAAGCGGGCCCACGGGCTGAGCCCCCTCCAAAATCAGCAGGTGTCGGCTGTATGTTACAGCCAACACTTCATTGCAACTGGCTGGATCAGGGATAACTATGATGCCGCTTATTTTACCCCTTAGGTGCAGTGGTCAATAGTGACAGCGGCATCTAAGCCCATAGAAAAAGGAGGCCCCCTCCAATAGCCTATCCCGCCTGCAATACGGTCACGGAGTGCCGATGGTTGTCATGGCAACCTGGGGGCCTAATGAAGGCCCCCCCAGGTATGCCATCTTTCTGCTCCAATTAAGCCCGGCTAGGGGCAGGTCTTAATTAAAACTCAAAAATAAAACAAAATATACTGCAATACATGAGATACAATGATCGCTGGTTCAAGGCCCCTAGGGTGACTAGTAAAAAAATAGTTAATAAGGTGTTTTTTTTATATATATATATATACAAAAAAAATAAAAAAGTGAAAAAAACAACCTTTTCCCATTTTCCCCGGGAAGCAATGTAATAAAAATAGGTCCAGAATTATTTGGACAGTGACACAAGTTTTGGCATTTTAGCTGTTCACCAAAACATATTGAATATACAATTATATAATCAATATGGGCTTAAAGTGCAGACTCTGAGCTTTAATTTGAGGGTATTCACATCCTAATTTGAGGAAGAGTTTAGAGATTACAGCTCTTTAATATGTAGCTGCCTCTTTTTCAAGGGACCAAAAGTAATTGAACAATTATCTCAAAAGCTATTTAGTAGGCTGCATGGGGTATTCCCTCATTAATCCATCATCAATTAAGCAGGTAAAATTTCTGGAGTTGATTCCAGGTGTGGCATTTGCATTTGGAAGCGGTTGCTGTGAACCCACAACATGAGGTCAAAGGAGCTCTCAATGCAAGTGAAACAGACCATTGTTAGGCTGAAAAACATGAAGAAATCCATCAGAGAGATAGCACAAATGTTATACAAAAAAACAAAAAGAAGACCCAGGTGTCTGGTGGGCTTAAGTACATATGAAAAAAACACATCAATATCGCCAAAGGCAAAATGTTAGGTCTTGTTTCCCAGACACCTATTGAATGCTTACTAGTATAACAGCGTACAGCTTTATTAGGATAACTATAAGCATACAAATAGAAATTAAAACCACAATGTGAAATGAAAAGTCTCCATATAGTGATACTATTGATTTTCAAGTCAGTTCCGTCTGAGTGCAGTAAAACCACCCTCTCAGATGGCCACACTGCCTACGTGAGATGCTTAAGATTTGCGTCTGGAGCCCGCTGGAGTAGGGACTTATATTTGTCAGAACACATTGAATTTAAAATAGAAAAAGCCCCCCGACATGTTTCACCACCGCAGTGGCGTCCTCAGGGGAAAATTGGGGCTGAGGACGCTACTGCGGTGGTGAAACATGTCGGGGGGGCTTTTTCAATTTTAAATTCAATGTGTTCTGACAAATATAAGCACAAATGTTAGGAGTGGGAAAATCAACAGTTTGGTACATTCTTGAAAAAATAAAATAAAAATTGCACCGTTGATCTCGTTAACTCCAAAAGGCCTGGACGTCCACAGAAGACAACAGTGGTGAATGATCACAGAATCCTTTCCATGGTGAAGAAAAACCCCTTCACAACATCTACCCAAGTGAAGAACACTCTCCTGGAAGTAGGAGTATCAGTATCTAAGTCTACCATAAAGGGAAGACTTCAAGAGAGCAAATACAGAGGGTTCACCACAAGATGCAAACCATTAATCAGCCTCAAAAATAGGAAGGCCAGATTAGACTTTGCCAAACAACATCTAAAGAAGCCAGCCCAGTTCTGGAAACGCATTCTTTGGACAGATGAAACTAAAATCAACCTGTACCAGAATGATGGGAGGAAGAAAGTATGGACAAGGTTTGGAACGGCTCATGATCCAAAGCACACCCCATCCTCTGTAAAACATGGTAGAGACAGTGTGATGGCATGGGCATGCATGGCTGCCAAAGGCACTGGGTCACTAGTGTTTATTGATGATGTGACTGAAGACAGAAGCAGCCGGATGAATTCTGAAGTGTTCAGGGATATACTTTCTGCTCAGATTCAACCAAATACAGTAAGGTTGATTGGACGTTGCTTCACAGTACAGATAGACAATGACCCAAAACATACTGTGAAAGCCACTCAGGAGTTTTTGAAGGCAAAGAAGTGGAATATTCTGCAATGGCCAAGTCAATCACCAGATCTCAAGCCGATCGAGCATGCATTTCACTTGCTTAAGACAAAATTCAAGGCAGAAAGACCCACACATAAGCAACAACTGAAGACAGCAGCAGTAAAGGCCTGGCAAAGCATCACAAAGGAGGAAACCCAGCGTTTGGTGATGTCCATGGGTTCCAGACTTCAGTCAGTCATTGCCTGAAACGTTTTCTCTACAAAGTATTAAAAAAAACATTTTATTTATGGTAATGTTACTTTGTCCAATTACTTTTGAGCCCCTGAAATGAGGAGACTGTGTAGAAAAATGGTTGCAATTCCTAAACATTTCACAGGATATTTTTGTTTAACCCCTTAAATTAAACCTGAAAGTCTACGCTTCAATTGCATCTCAGTTGTTTCATTTCAAATTCACTGTGGTGGCATGCAGAGCCCAAATCATGAAGATTGTGTCACAGTCCAAATAATTCTGGACCTAACTGTATATATATATAATTAGTATCGCCATATCCATAAAAGTTTGAACCATTACCATATATCATGATTAACCCGCACGGTAATATCATGATTAACCCGCACGGTAATATCATGATATCATGATTAACCCGCACGGTAAATGCTGTAAAAAAAAAAAAAATATGACAAATTCCAGAATTGCTGTTTTTTAGTTACCTTGTCCACAACAAAAGTGGAATAAAAAGTGGTCAAAAAGTATCTTGTACCCCAAAATAATACCAATAACAACTACAGATCGCTCTAAAAAAAACAAGCCCTTACACAGCTCAATCGATGGAAAATAAAAAAAGTTTGAATCTCAGAATATGGCGACACAAAACAAGTTTTTTCTTTGTAAAACCCCCTTAATGACTGGGCCTGAAAAGGTCTTAATGACCAGATAAATTTTTCAGTTTTTACCTCTCTGCATTTCAGCAGCCATAACTTTTTTATTTTGGCCGTGGCCATATGAGGCCTTGTTTTATGCGAGAGAAATTGAATTATTTTTTTCATAGTTTGGAGGTAGAAAAAAATAATTTTTACGGCGTGAATATAAGAAAAAGCGTTTCTCTGCATCATTTTTTCATGTTTATTTTTTATCCAGTTCACATTAACTAACCCGTTAAATTAATTATTCAGGTTATTACGGTCGTTTAGATACTGAATATGTGTAGGTTTTTTTGTTTTTATTTAGTGTAGAGGCAATAAAATATATTTTATGCAAAATAATGACTTTTTTTGGGGACTTTATTTTTTGTTTCTTTTTTCCTAATCCCATTAGGGAATAGCTTTATTTCAAACTTTATTTTTTACTTATAATGTATTAGCATTTTTTGTATGCTAATACATTATACTGTGTCACTATGACACAGGCTGCTGTTAGGGCAGCACATAGTGTGCCTGAACAACAGGCTTACTGAACAGACAGCCCTGGTGTCCTTTGTAGGTCCCCAGGGCTGACTGCATAGGGATTCCCTGGTGTTTTATCACGTCACCGGGTTTTCGATGACGAGATCAAAGAGATCAAAGCGGGGAGTTCCCTTTGATCGCCGCTGTCATGGACTGCGGTGATCAAAGGGTTAAATAGCTGGGGTCCGAATGTTTTCTGACCCCGGATGTATTCAGCAGGCTTCTCTAAGATCAGGATACAGCTCCTGCTTAGAGGATGAATGCTCACAGGAGCGCTCATCAGCCTCTTATACAGCAACGCCAAAATACGTGCACCGCCTGCTGTCAAAAGACGGTGGGCGGTCGTTAAGGTGTTAAGTTGTAACAGAGGAAAAATATATACATTTGGTATCTCCATAATGGTTTCGAGCCACAGAATAAAGTTAACACATTGTTTTTACCGCACGGTGAACGCCGTAAAAAGAAAACCCAAAAAACAATGGAGGAATCACTGTTTTTATCCATTCCACCCTACAAAGGATTATTTTCTAGTTTCCCAGTACATTAGATGGTACAATGAAAAAATACAACTCGTCCCGTAGTACTTATACGCCTATACCAATCCAAAAATAAAAAAGTTCTGGCTCTTGGAAAGTGGGGAGAAAAAAACAAAAAATAAAAATGGCTGAGATGGCAAGGGTTTAATCTTAAAACATTACCCTTGCATGCTCTTAAAAATCCATAGGTCTTCCTTAGAGTGGGTTTCTCTGCAGATGCTAAAGAGCAATGTGTGTGGTACATATGTGTATAAGTGTTGGGGACCTATCAGCTCAGAACTTGGTAGGTGGTGACAACAAGTTGAATATGGACTGTGGTTGTCTGGACTGTGTTGGGGGTTGGGGTGTGATGTATGCTCAGTTTGCCAGCCTAAGTGGAGGATGAATGCAAGACTGAGTGAGTGAGTGAACATAGATTAACTCCTTAAAATCGCACCCGCATCACGTGCTGTTAAAGGGTTATTCCCAAGTTGAGTAAAAAAAAGTTTGTTTAGGCATTCTAAGCTGAAATTAAAGAAAAAATAATTTGCTGTTAAAATTTTTGAAAAATTAATTCCCTAACTACCTTTTTCTAAAACTTGATAACTCAGCTAGTGCTGGTTATCTTTTATAAACAGGGGCGTGAAAGGCTCAATGTCAATCAAGCCGCTCTGTAGTGTGCGTGCTCCCGACGTTGCTAGCTAATGTAGTTCTAGCAGCATTGGGAGAATGTTTGTATGAACCAGGCATGGTAAGCCTGGTTGAAACTAACACACCGTGAATTGCAACACCACGGCACCCTTCACACATATACACACACACACACACACACACACACACACACACACACAAACACATAAACACACACACACGTTACATGCTGTACCTTGAGAAGACCGCTGACTTCATCTCACCACTGGTGGCCGGCCCGGCATCTAATGCGCATGTGCTAGAAATGACATCCTCTCCTAAGGACGGAGAGGATATCATTGCGCATGCGCGGCCACCGCTAAAGGTAAATAGTGGTGGCTGGATCCCTAGACAACGAGCTACAAATAAAGGGGGACAGACGGCGAGAAGAAGAAAGAATATCCCGAAAACGACATCGCTGGGATAGAGAAAGGTAATTACAAAAATGTATATCTTTAGAAGGGTAAGCTTAATAGATAGATTTTTGTAGATGGGCATAACCCTTTAATGACACAGTATTAATTTGACAGGCACATAATTAATTTTAATTACTGAAAAAAGAAAAAAAAGTTATCCAGCCAATTTGCAAATTGCCCTTGATTTTGAATGGTACCTTTTCCCCAAATTAATTATTATAAATATGAAAAAACGTATTCTATTATACATCGAGGTACTCACCTGCTTTTTATTGATAATACAGTGGAGGTCATCAGAACTTCTACTGTAATGATGAGTATGATAGCCACAACTCTCACAGGATCTGGGTCCAATTGAATACTATTTCTATAAATTAAAGAAACGCAAACATTTTACAGAAATTATGACACAACTTTCCACCCTCCCTAAACTGGAATGAGAGACTGTATTCATGCCTGATAATTTTTTTCTTTTGATGTGATTAATTATAACCTAACCATAGAAACACCTACAAAAACACAGAGACCAAGAATGCACAGAATAGTTTGAAAGTGTCATTTTTGTTAATCTTATTACATTAAAATGAAAAAAAAGAAGAAAAAAAAAAGCTGGGAAAAGTCATCTAAACTGAAATCACCTACCTTTTTACCTACATTTAAAAGGTATAATCGAGTCAAAAATTACTTTAAGGCACATCAAAGACACTGTACCTGTAAAAAATGTTTTAGTTCATATGAGTACATAGCCTTTAACCCCTTTCCGCTGCAGCTCATTTTAACTAACCTGACAGATCTTCATTTTTCAAATCTGACGTGTCAACTTTATGTGGTAATAACTTTGTAGTGTTTTTACTTATCCAAGCAATTCTGAGATTGTTTTGTCAGGACATATTGTATTTTATGTTAGTAGTAAAATTTGGTCGATACATTTGTGTTTTTTTTTGTAAAAAAACACCAAAATGTAGAGAAAATTTGGAAACATTAGCATTTTTCTAAATATTAAAGTATCTGCTTGTAAGACAGACCATAATACCACACAAAATAGTTACTAGTTAGCATTTACAATATGTCTACTTTATCTTAGAATCATTTATTTGAACGTCCCTTTTTTTTTTCTAGGACGCTACAAGTCTTATAAGTTTAGCAGCAATTTTTAATATTTTCAAGAACATCTCCAAAACCTAATTTTTTTAGGGACCAATTCAGTTCTGAAGTGACATTGAGGGCTCTATATGTCAGAACCCCCTATAAGTCACCCCTTTTTAAAAACTGCACCCATAAAAATATTCAAAACACAGTTTTAGAAGTTTCCCAACCTTTTAGGCGTTTGAAAGGAATGAAAGCAAAATAAGTGAAATTTGAAAATTAACGTTTTTTTGCAGATATTTTAATATAATCCTTTTTTACCTGTAACACAGCAAGTGTTAATAGAGAAATGCAACTCAATATTAGTTAAGCTGATTCTGCAGTTTTAAGAAGTATCCCATATGTGGCCCTAGTGTGCTACTTGACTGCAACACAGCCCTCCAAAATGAAGGAGCACAGCCTCCTTTTAATTAGGATGTTTTATGGGATCCATTATAGGTTTTCTGAGATTTTGAGGTGGCAAAACATAAGACACACCCATAAAAGGCCCCTTTTTGGAAGGAACTCATTAAGGGGTGCAGTGAGCATGACCCCCACAGGTGTTTAATAGATTTTATTAGAAATGGGCTGTCGAAAAATTGAATTTGTGGTTTTATCTAAACCATTTTAATTTTCCACCAGGAATAAAGGAGAATAAGCCTACAACATTTGTAAAGCAATGTCACATGGGTACGTAAATAACTCACATGTAGTCATAAACTGCTGTTTGGACACACGGCAGGGCTCAGAAGAGAAGAAGCGCCATTTGGGTTTTGAGCGCAAATTTTAAAGGATTAGGTTTCTGGGTGCGATGTCACATTTGCAGAGCCCCCGAGTTACCACTACAATGGAAACCCCTGAAAAGTGACTATATTTGGGAAAGTACACCCCTTGAGAAAACTATCTAGGGGTATAGTGAGCATTTGACCCAACAGGTATTTTGCTGAATTGATTAGCATTAGACAGTGAAAATGAATAATATTTTTTTTTCACAAGAAATAAAGAGAAAAAGAACCCCAACATTTGCAAAGCAATTTTTCCTGAGTAGAGTATTACCTCATATGTAGTCATAAACTGCTGTATGGGCACACGGCAGGGCTCAGAAGGGAAGG